>NC_046665.1:30473298-30495524 GCF_010883055.1 Belonocnema kinseyi | reverse complement strand
CTGCACCATATATCTAGTCAGGAGTGGTGCTGACTGAAAACAGATGATTTGGAGCGATTCGCGCGCCATCTGTTGGTCATTCTAAGGACTTATTGAACTACCTATTAGTACTTTCCTATTCCTTTACACGCCCCCCACAAACTTACTTAGTGGTGGGAGTGGGATCTACAGTTTTACGTGGGTTCCGAACCACCAAGAGAAACAACTTTAAGTACTTAGAGAAAAACCTTTTCTCTAGAGCAGTCGTCGGCAAACTTTTTGCTTCATTTTCAGGTCATTGATTGCAAAATTACGAATTTTTTAATCTCACATTTTTTCCCATTTCCTAACCAAGGACCCCTGAGGAAAGGGGTTATCTGGCCAAGCTTGCAGGTACTGACCTGAAAGTAGGTCGTAGGCCGAGCTTGGCCAGACCACCCCTTTCCTCAGAGGTCCTTTGCTATAAAATGGGAAAAAAGTGTGAGATTAAAAAATTCGTAATTTTGCAATCAGTGATTTAAAAGTAATATATTTGGAATTTACGTATTGTTCCGATTCCAAACACATGTAATGTGTCTATAAAGGTTGAAAATTTGAGACGTATTTAGTATTAAATTGACTGTAAAGCTGATGTTTCTTGATAATAAACACCTTCAAATTTTTAACTTTTCTAGGCAAGTAATATATCATTGGAATCGGAAAAACAAGTAGATTCTGATAATGCTATTTTCAAATCGCTAGTTGAAAAATTAAAAGTTTTAAAATTTCCTTACTTGGACATGCCTGTGGACAAAAAACCCTTGCTGGCGTAAGCTCATTCATACTAAGGTACATATATAGACCAAAAAGTAGTAGAAAAAATTAAGTCGGGTGGAGCCTGACTTAATTTTTCCACGACTCTCCGGTGATAAACAACTACCTTGATGGGCTAGTGTTTACCACATAAGCCGCATGAGGCACACAATTATTTACTATTATACAATCACTACACTATTTATAATCGCACGCTATGAAAATTTCTTTTCGCTGAGGGTTCGAACCCTATAAATTTCGCATTCCTAACGCCTAAAGCCTCTCGGCTAGCCTAGCTTGGTGTATGAAATAAAAATCTGAAATATAACCTACAGCTGTGCAAGGCCGTCTGCAAATTTTCGTGACCCATTCTGTAAAAAATATTGCTATGCTTATAACAATATATGCACTAGGATTTTAGATTTTAGAAAAATTACATTTTATTATGGCATATTTTATGTGCGTAAACAAGATTTAAATTAAATCCAGAAATATTTCAAGAGATTTTAAAAGATTACAAAAAATTCAATATATATTTTCAGAAATTTAATAGATTTTAAAAGATTTCCACAAATTTCTGAAGATTTGAAAAGATTGAACAGATTTTAAAGAATTCAAGAACATTATTTATGTTAAAAAATGACTTTAGAATCTTAAAACTCATTTAAATTCTACCAAAATTCCTTAAAAATTCTTCAAAATTACTTTAAATTTCTTAAATTCATTAAAAATATCTTGGTTTAAAAATATGACATTTGTAGAAACAATTTTTTATTTTAAGTACATATTACATCCAAATCGTTGGTATATATTGATAACCATCGGCATTCTTATTAAAAGTGGTTACAAGTAAACTTTAATCACCGTAGGGGTTTTTTTAGACAATAACGTACGAATAACAATCATCGCTGCCCGAATCCATCTGAAATCAGCAGGGACCTACACTGAAAAAAAATTTGCATTGAATCAAGTAGGCTAATTCACTTGGCTGATTATACTTGAAAGAAGCAAGCATTTTCTTTTTACAAGGGTCCGATTTTCTTGCATCAAGAAAATAATAGAATCAGGACAACTATTTGAATTAAGAATTTATTTACTGTCAGCAAAAAAATATTGAGTTAATTTTTTTCATTATACTTATTTGCGTGAAGTTTAATAAAATATTGAATTAAGAATATTATATTCTCATGATAAGTAACTAAATCTCTAACAAAATTCTTGATCCGAGTAAATTCATATGCTTATTTTGACTACTATTCTGATTGAAACAATGTTCATGTTATTGAGACGAGAAAATGAATGTATTCAGCGAAGAAATAATTTCTCTTAAAATAATGCTTGAATATTTTCCTTCAAATAATTATTTATTTGAAACGAATGTCCGATTTACTTTGAAGATACCTATGCCATCAAAATAGAATCATATCAGTCTTTACAATATAAAAATTGTAGACTTGACACAATAGACATCGCACACATGTTATGAAAATTAATATATTGAATTAATTTACTTCTTACAGCAAAAGTATCTTATTAAGTTGAAATGATATGAAGTTGGTTCTCTTCGCCGCTTTCGCCGCTAACAATTATTTTGAAATTCAATAATATTTATAAAATTCAAAACATTGGTGCACATAATAAATGATATTTATGCAAATGTAGATAGGAATTTGCAACTTCGATAAACCACAAACTTTACGCTGACACACAAATTAAATCACTCATAAAATTATTTAAAAAATTATAAGTTTATTAAGTCGTTAAGTTTGTGTGGGTAAGAATTAAAAATTTTGAAATAGATTTAGAAAAAGTGTTACTAATTTTGAAATAATTATGCAAGACTCAAAAGTAATTTTATTCCTAAAATTATTAAAAGGTTATGAATGTACTGCGTCTATAATTTCTTTCGCTGATTATTTGTATGTATTAATCTACTTAAAATTAAATCATTTCGAATTTTTTTAACCGTAAAAAATTTTTGTAAATAACAAAAAGTAAATATATGACAGCATAAAAAAAAGTTATAATCTTTAAAAACTGCTTAAAAATACAATTATTACATTTTTTGATAATTTAAAAAAATGTTATGCGTTTATAAAGCAAAATATTTAAGGAAAAGGAATTCAATAACATTTTTAAAAAGTTTATCAAGAATGCATTTCATTTTATGAAAGAATAATTAAAAAATTGACAATTAGAATTTTTTCAAAAAAAAAAGAATTGAGAATGCAAGGAGGAAGCAAATAAATATTTTCCATACGACCACTGTAGAGACCCTATCACTTTTAACCTGCAAGTTCGAGAACCAAACGTTTCTTTACAGAGTTCCTTTTTCTTCTGATTTCGAAGTATTTTATACTCGAAATAAAAATAAAATATCGAGAACTTTTTTAAATGGGTAATATTTAAACTAGCGATCAATTCTTTTTTACATATTTTAAATTGTTTTTGTTTGGAATTGTTATTTTAAATTAAAAACTGAATTAAAAAGTACCATAAAAGAATTAAATAAATCGAAAACTGTGCGTTTTACAGAGGTTTTTAAAAATCAGAAAATATTTATTTGTCACTGAGGTTATTAAAGCGTTTAAGTGAATTTCAAGTATTTTTTGCATATTTTAAATTGTTGTTTTAGGAAAGCAATTCCATATTCAAATCTTAGTAAACAATGTATGATCAAATAATTCGATAAATTAAAAACTTTGTGGTTTATGTAAATTTTCGTATAGCAGAACATTATTTTTTGTCATTGATGTTGTTAAAGAATTTTTTTACATGCAACTTTTCTTTATTATTCATTACTTTTGGGTAGTTTTTAAGCGTTTTAAATATTTAGAAACAATAAGTGTTAAGTCCCTTCTTAAATAAATGAAACTTACTTCGCTTTTTCACAGGTTTTATATTATTGTTTCAGAAATTTTATTTTTCATTAAAAATTGAGTAAGAGAGTATTATATACAATAAAAGAGTTTGATAAATTGAAAACTGCGCATTTTATGAAGAATTTTTGTTTATTGTTTATTACTTTTAGATATTTTATAACATTTTTAAATATATTAAGAAAACAAAGGTATAGAGCCTTTTTTGAAATAAGTAAAATTCAGTTATAAAATTTTTATAAATAAAAAATGGTATATTAAAATCTCTCGAAAATTTTCAAGTATTACCAGAAAGATGTTTTCTCAAAAGAAACGTTGAGTTCCACAACGTTTAGTTTGAAGATGGTTGAGGCTGACCATACGACTTCGTACGACACTGCCTTGAAATTCTTACTCGAGATTTTGTCACCGAGATCCAAGTACTTCGATAGCAAAGTCGGTAAAGCGCGCGGTTAGGACACTAGTTTAGGTAGTTTTTAGGTAGGGTTCGAATCCTCGCGGAGTTCCATTTTTCAAAGAGATTAAGCTTCGATTATATTTGTAAGTAACAGTGTGCAAGAATTACGTGTTTTAATCATTTAAAAAATGAAGAATATATAACAATAATTTCGAAAATAATTTTTTTTTCATTGAGAAATAGTGTACTCCGCACTTCGCACTTCGCAGTACTCCGCACTCCACACTCCGCACTTAGTCATTGAATTTCCTCCGTATTCGGGCACAGACCTTTTAAAATCAAAGGTGAACGGACCGACAACTGTATTTTTGAACTCTCTTTTGTTAAAGCTCTTTTGAATTTAACGAGCACATTCTCATCACGTATCTCGTACTTCGCACTCGATTTTGTCCAGCATGTCAACTTTTCTACATTATACACAACACTTTTATATCAATTCTAATACTTTTTTTATGTAACTCTGCCTGGGATTACTTATTAAAAATTTGCAAAATAAAAAACAAATTGTATTTATCATGATTATTTCTGTATTTGTTTCTTATTTTGCTTTAAATGTTATTCCAAGCTGCTCTGAAACATATATCATTTCAATAAATGTATATCATTACAATTCATAATATGCATAAAAGTTGAATCATACTAATTCTTATTTCCTTGTCTTTATAATTTCTTTTATTTTTAATGTTGCTTTTCACGATTAAACAAAAACTACTGCGCATCTGCATAGGATCTAATACAGGAACCTATATAGGGTCCTATATAGGAGCCTATATCCTCTTTCGTCTTTTCTGTGCTGTTTCCAAAAAGTTATTTTTTGCATTTTTTATCTTTTGTTTTACGATCAAAAGAAAATCTACTCGTCCTATCGAAAAATGGTTAACAATAAATTTATAGATCTTTTTAGGCGAAAATTTTTTGTCTGGTAATTCAAGTTCATACCTTGTGTTGTTTTTTCAAAACAAATTTAATATTTTTATTTTGAATTTTATTTTTTACGTCTAAAGCAAAATCTACGTGTCCTATCAAAAATTATAGCTCTTTTTTGGATGAACAATTTTGGCTCATTCTTTTTCGTAGCTTATATCGAAAAGTGATTCATTATAAATTTGTAGTTCGTTTCAGAGCGAGCAATTTGAGCTTTTCCATTTTTTACATATCTTGCATAGTTTGATAAAAAAATTGAATTTTTGAAATTTTCATTATTTTTGGTACTATCAAATTTGGAATGTTCAACTTTTCGACCAAATTAAAAAGTTGTTATCATAGTCCTGTAGTGCTTTCAAAAAGCAAAGTTTTGCTTTTCTTGACTTTTTTTTCAAAACATGCGTTGTTTGGCTTAAAATGTTCATTTTAGTTTGTTTTTTGGATTTTGAAAATGCTCTAACTCTGATAATTTACTTTTTATAGAAAAAAGTCATGGGGATAAATTGTTTGAGTTTCTGAGTACTATGAACAACTGTACATAGAATTTTTAAATCTTAAAAAAATGTGGTTTCAAACATTTTTGGTACGATCATATTTGGAACTTTCAACTTTTCGGCCAAATTATGAAGTTCTTATCATAATCTTGTAGGGCTTTCAAAAATCGAAGTTATTCCTTTCCTTGGCCTAAAATGTTCATTTTAGTATGTTTTTTTTTTATTTTGAAAATGTTCTAACTCTGACAATTTTCTTTTTCTAGAAAAAAGTCAGGAGGATACATTGTTTAAGTTTTGAAGTACTATGAACAATTGTGCATAGAATTTTTACATCTTGAAAAAATGTGGTTTCAAAATTTCTTTGTACGATCAAATTTGGAATTTTCAACTTTTTGACCAAATTGAAAAAAGATGTTATCATAATCTTGCAGGGCTTTCAAAAAGCAACGTTTTTCTTCTACAGACTTTTTTTCGTATCATGCGTTGTTTGGCCTAGATTGTTAATTTTTTTTTTTTTTGGATTTTGAAAATGCTATACCTCTAGTGATTTTTGATTTTTCGGAGAAAGTCATAAGGATAAATTGTTACATTTTTTGAATACTATGAAAAACTGTACAGAAAATTTTCGAATTTTTTAAAAAATGGTCTCAAAAATATTCAAAATGTGCCTAAAATGTTCATTTTAGTATGTTTTTTTTTATTTTGAAAATGTTCTAACTCTGACAATTTTCTTTTTCTAGAAAAAAGTCAGGAGGATAAATTGTTTAAGTTTTGAAGTACTATGAACAATTGTGCATAGAATTTTTACATCTTGAAAAAATGTGGTTTAAAATTTCTTTGTACGATCAAATTTGGAATTTTCAACTTTTTGACCAAATTGAAAAATGATGTTATCATAATCTTGCAGGGCTTTCAAAAAGCAACGTTTTTCTTCAACAGACTTTTTTTCGTATCATGCGTTGTTTGGCCTAGATTGTTAATTTTTTTTTTTTTTTTGGATTTTGAAAATGCTATACCTCTAGTGATTTTTGATTTTTCGGAGAAAGTCATAAGGATAAATTGTTACATTTTTTGAATACTATGAAAAACTGTACAGAAAATTTTTGAATTTTTTAAAAAATGGTCTCAAAAATATTCAAAATGTGCCGGTTAACGAACTTGACTTTTAGTTTAGGACACTAAACAAGTGTACCAAAGGGCAATCTAATAGATTACTTTTTTCAAAAGGTATCGTGTTCACAGAAACAGACAGACATACATACATACATGCATACATACAAACATACATACAGACATACAGGCAGACTAATTCGTAAAAACCTGTTTTTCGCATTCAGAGTGTCTCAAAACGTAGTCATTTCACAAAAAATCGGGGGGTTAAATTTTACAAAAATCTAATACCTTCTCCGATGAGAATGTAAAAACATAAGTTGTGTTGATAATGTGCCCACGCAGCGGGCTGATTTTTTATTGTTAATATCGTGTTTCACGATTAAAACAAAGAATACAGATGCTATCAAAAAGCTATCTATAACAAATTTGTAGATCTTTTTGAAATGCACAATTTTTTCAGTCACCTTTTTACCCATTTTGCACACTTTAACCGCAAAATGTAATTTTTTATTCTTCATTCTTTTTTTATTCTGTAAAAATTTTAATTTTCAATTTAAAAAAAAATCAAAAAGGTGTTTAAACAATCTTGTAGGCCATTGAAAAAGAAACATTATTTTCTCTTGACTTTTTTTAATTTCATGCGTTATTTGACTTAAAATGTTGATTTTCGTGTATTTTTTGAAATATTGTAAATGCTATAACTGTGGTAAATTTTGGTTTTATAAAGAAAGTCATTAGGATAAATTGTTCGTTTGATTAAATGCTAGGAATATCCGTACAAATAATTTTTGAATTTTAAAAAAAGTGGTCTCAAAAATTTTCAAAATACGCTCATGTTTTGAATTTTCACCCAAAATGGCTGGCTAAAGAAACTGGCCTTTATTTTAGGACACTAAAAGAACATACCAAAGGCCAATCCAATCTGTCAATTCTTTCAAAAGTTATCGTACTGACAAACTAAAAACCTACACACACTCACACAGACAGACATATTCGTAAAAACTTGTTTTTCGGATTCAGGGGGTCTCAAAACGTGGACATTTGACAAAAACAGGGGGAGGGGGGTCCAAATTTTACACAAATCTAATACCTTCTCTTGGTGAGAATCTAAAAAACGAATATTTTTGTCGAAAAATAGCGGATTTTTGCATGTGTACATGAAATTTCTTTTTAATATAAACAATTATAATCAGGAGAGAAATTTTTTTATATAATATTATTTCGATTCCAATTTCTTGCAACATAACTTGAAAAAACATGTGTTTATGGAAAATCATAGGAAAAAAGTTTTCAACAAATAATTTGTTGATAACAAATTTTTTTGTATATTGTCTAATATTGGAATATTTTTAACTAATGCTATTTTATGTAACATACACTATTGCAACTAATTTCCTGTTATTGATGAGCACCGGGATTTTCAATTAGATAAAGCCATTTTTTCGTCATATTTGTTTATTTATAAAAAAATTGAAAATTCAATTAAAAAATCACTTTGAAATCTTATTAGCTTTTTTCCAAATTTTTTTTGTCGAAATCGGTGAAGATTTGTGGGCTGTACCTTATTCTCAACCAAACAAGTCATTTTTCTTCCCAATATGTGTTACTTGGCTTTAAATGTTCATTTTACTGTGTTTTTTGGAATTTTGTAAATGCTATAACTGTGGTAAATTTTGCTTTTATCAAAAAAAAGTCATTAGGATAAATTGTTTGTCTTTTCGAATACTATACACATCAGTAGAGAAAAATTTTGAATTTTGAAAAAAAGTGGTCTCAAAAATATTCAAAATGTGCTCACTTTTTGAATATTTATCCCAAATGGCTGTCTAACGAACTCGACTTTCATTTGAAGATAGCAAAAGAATTTACGAAAGGAAAATCCAATCAGTCAATTCTTTTGAAAGTTATCGTGCTAACAAAAAAAACCATCTACGGACGGACAGACAGACACATTTTACACAAATCTAGTACCTTATCTTGATGATAATGTATGAATTAATTAATTTATTATGAATAACACAGCCACACAAAAAAAGTGTGCGGATCTGGTAATAAGACACACGTATTCCTATGGATTTTGGGGCGCTGAATTCAAATTCGGTATCAAAAATCACCCATCACGTCATGGCTTAGCCATAACCTCCAAAAATGACGAAAAATCATGCACTGAGGCAAATAAATTTCAAAATAATGCCAGTGATGCAAATTTTTCCTTCCAAAACATGTCGACAACTGTGAAGGATCAACCCTTGCCTGATATCAACTCATTTAACATAACTTTACCCAACAGAACCTGACCTCACCTAACCTGAATTAACAGAAATTTATTGAACTACACGTAAAGCTCTGGAAGCATATTTTCCCAGTAGCAAATATGTGCTACATCGAATGGGTCAACTCGAGCCTAACTTAGAAATAAATCTAACCTAGCCAAACCTAACCTAACCTCACGAAACACAATTAAACTGATTGTGTTGTCCCGTTGTGTTTGCGGTACCGTTTGAATCAGCTTGGACTTAACCTGCAAAGAGGTCAAACCTATCCTAACCTAAAAAAACCTGATCAACCTAACCTAACTTAACTTCACGTAACACAATTAAACTTATTGTGTTGTCCCGTTGTGTTTGCGGTACCGTTTCATTCAGCTTCGGCTTAACCTACATAGAGGTTTAACCTATCCTAACCTAACAAAACCTGACCTAACCTACCCTAGCCGAATGAAATTCAACCACACGTGTAACTATGTAAGCGTACGGTTCTCAGTCTTAAATGTGTGCTATATTTAATAGATTAACTCGATCTTAACCTACAAATGAGTCTAACTTAACAGAACCTAACAAAATTTTGCCTAACGCAACACAACTTAAGTGTTCCCGTTGTAACACAATAAAATTCATTTAATTGTACTACAGGTGGTTAAAAATTTAGACGCACACTACTCATTTGAAGAAACTTAGGACTACAAGTAGAATTGACCCCATTTCAATTAACCGGACAATGTTTGTATAAATTAAAATGTAGAACTGTAACTTAAACATGTAAATGAATAAGAGTTTTATTCAAAATTTTTTCTCTCTGCTTTTCTTAGACTTAATGGATATATTCATACTATCTTTCATGTTTACATTTTATCTTGCTTTTTATCGTAATTAAATTGATTTATAGACCTACTTCAGTCTATTTTCTGCCTGCTATAACGTGTCCTGTTTTCTTCGAAGGAACGATGCAAGGGTTACGCTTACGTTTAAGACATTTAAGAACAGGGTTGCCAGCGTAATCGGTTAGGTTTGGTCAGGTTTTGTTAGGTTAGGATAGGTTAAACCTCTATGTAGGTTAAGTCCAAGCTGATTCAAACGGTACCGCAAACACAACGGGACAACACAATCAGTGTAATTGTGTTTCGTGAGGTTAGTTTAGGTTCGGCTAGGTTAGATTTATTTCTAGGTTAGGCTCGAGTTGACCCATTCGTTGTAGCACACATTTGCTACTGGGAAAATATGCTTCCAGAGCTTTACGTGTAGTTCAATAAATTTCTGTTAATTCAGGTTAGGCGAGGACAGGTTCTGTTGGGTAAAGTTATGTTACGTAAGTTGATGTCAGGCGAGGGTTGATCCTTCACAGTTGTCGACATGTTTTTGAAGTAAAAATTTGCATCACTGGCATTATTTTGAAATTTATTTGCCTTAGTGCATGATTTTTCGTCATTTTTGAGGTTATGGCTCAACCATGACATGATGGGTGATTTTTGATACCGAATTTGAATTCAGCGCCCCAAAATCCATAGGAATACGTGTGTCTTCTTACCAGATCCGCACACTTTTTTTGTGTGGCTGTGTTATTTATCACTTTTGGATCGCTGTTGAACGTTTTGAATATTTAAGGACCAAAGCTATTGATCCCTTTCTGAAATAAGTGAAATTTGATTCTTTTTTTCACATATTTTAAAATATTGTTCAAGAAATGTTATTTCACATTAAAAACTGAGTAAGAAAGTATTATAAAATAATTGGATAAATTGAAAATTGCGCGTTTAATGGAAGTTTTTGTATGACAGAAAAAAACCTTTTTGTCACCAACGTTATTAAAGCATTTTTGTCCTTGAATTTTCTTTATTTTTTATTACCTTTGGACAGTTTGTAAACTTTTGAAATATTTAAAGAAAAAAAGACTATCGAGCCGTTTTTAAAATAAGTAAAATATGATTTTAAATTGTTTTTAAATAAATTTATTTGATTAAAGTCTATCGAAATTTGTCAATTTTTCTTAGAACTACCCATTATAATTATGACCGAAATTTTGTAACCAAGCTTTAGGCGAAATTAAGCTTTTTAGCGAAATAAGTAAGAGCGCGCGGTAGAGTACAATTTTATGTCGTTTACGTAGGGTTTGAATCCTCAGAAAGTGCGATTATTCAAATGGTTTAAGCGTCCGATTATATGTGTAAGGGTATTGTCGAATTGTGTACTTAACAACCATGAAAAATAAAAATTATATAACAATAAGCTAACAAATAACTTTTTTTCGTTGAAAAATCCGGATAGAGCCCGATAAAATGCAGCATAAGGAATTATGGGCAGCGGCAATATTCCGCATAGAGCCGAATAAAAACCTGATAAGCCAAATCTATGACACGGCATAAGCCTCCAAGTACAACCCGACAAAAAGCTGGCTAAGGAAATTTGAAGACCGAAAAAATTCCGTATAGATACAAATACAAAAACAGATGGAGAAACATTATATGCACTGTTCAAGTGCCAGATATAGAACTAGATAAAAAAGTAGGACACAAATACCATATAACTTTCCGGATAGAATCCGAGAAAGAACAGAGCAGGCTAATATGCAGATTGATAAAATTTCATATACACACGGATAGAAAAAGGGATCCGCTAAATATTATGCACTGGTCAATTGCCGGATGGAACCGGGTAAAAATTAGGACACAATTACCGTGTAAGTTTCTTAATAGAAGCTGATAAAAACCGTATCCTACTTGGATCTAGCGGATCCTGTCTAGCATTTTAAGCAGGGAACCGCGAGTAAGATACGATGTCTCTTGAAACAAAAATCAGACACTACGCAGATATGTTGCTACAGTTTTTTTGAAACAATAACAGATGTATTGCAAAGATCACTGTTTTTCCTAACACAACACTGTCAAGTAAATTTAAGGTCATTTTAGTGGAAGCAGAATATATTTCTTTAAATAAGTGGCTGAGTAGTGCATTTCTTTAGAGAACTTTGTGTATAACATTAATAAATATATTAAAAGGACAACATTTTCTGATCGAACTTCACTATTAAATCAATTTAAAGTCATGTTAGTGAAAGCAGAATGTATTTCTGCGAATGACTGTTCAAATAGTGCACCTGTTTATAGAGTTTGCTTAAAATTTGTTTATAAAACTTGTAAACTTCTTGTACATTAGGTGCTATCACGCTTGTTTTGATTGATTCCGATTTTATTTCGATGGTTTATGCGAAGAAAAAAAAGTTATAAAAATGGACATTTTTCACTTTATATGACAACACAAAAATGCAATAAAAAACTTTTATATTGTTAGAATAAACAGAATTTGAGTAATAGCAACCTTCGCTGATAATGCGAACTTCACCTTGAAAAGTACATGCATCAAAATCACATTTCAATAATAATTTATAGGACCTTCAATTCAGAGCCGTTTACCATAACCCTCTCCTCCTAGTTATTATACAACATTTTAGTGACAAATGACACACAAATATCCGGGGTTGAAATAAGAAAATTAAATATAACTCGGGGCGCCAACAACTTTCGGCCCGGCACTGGCCGTTTCTCACAAGCGCTAAGAAATTTCTTGCTGCGTGTATAAGGACTGTTTATCGATACACTCGGCGTGCAATATTTTTCGTTAGTGAAGTGCGTCCTATGGAATAGTGTTAAGCTAAGCTATAGAATTAGATTTGTATGCGTCAAATAACTGAAGAATGCGTTTCTCGTCATTCAACTGTTATACATATAACCTTGCAATGTAAACAAAAGGCCTCTTTTGGTACTACAAGTTCAAAAAATCTGAAGTCTGAAGTAGGACTAAAATTTGACTCGGGATGTTTCAATTCCGTATGATTGAAAAAATCGAGTAAATTGAAGAAATATTAAGTAGAATTTAAGAGATTCAAAAAGAATTTTAAGCTTCGAAATATTCTGAGAAATGTATATTTTTAAAGATTTGCAAAATAAACTTTAGGAGCTTTAAACGAATTTTGGAAGGTTTCAAGAGAATAAACAAAATTTCTTGAAATGCCTGACTTATATAAAATATTCAAAAATCTTTTTTTTAAATTTGATCAAAAAGCTTATGAAAATTTTATTTATATAAACTTAAAAAAATCATAATAATTAATTTCTAGTTCTTAAGTCTCAGGGTAAAAAGGTAAAAACTCGGGAAATAATATTACATACTATGTGAAATTATTATAATTATTTTGAAATTTTGAAAATTTATGATTATTAAGAAATAATGATTAATTTTTTTTTAAATTCATCCCTTTTTTAAATTTAACCTTTTCTGGTTATAACTGCAACAGTTGAGTTAAAAATTAATCTGTTTTTGTTGAAAATTAACTTTGTTTTGACTGCTAATTTAACAATATGTTGAAATAATTAAATAATTATTAAACTAATAAATTAATTAATAATTTAATAATAAAGATAAATAGGGTAATCGTTTTCAACGGAAAAGATAACTATTCCCTTTTTGGTTAAAAATTTTGTTGTTGTTGAAAATTTAATTATTTGAATGAAAATTAATGTATTTCGTTCAAGATTCTTCTTTTATGTTAGAAAATTCATCTTCTTGAATTAAAATGTAACTATTGGGTTGAAAATTTATTTATTGTTTTAAAAATTCGTATTTTTGGGTAGAAAGTCAACTTTTTTGGTTAAAAATGCAATTGTTACATTGAAAATTAATCTGTTTTATTAGACCATTCAAGCATTATGTTAAAAACTTATCGTTTTTGGTTAAAGTAAATTTTTTTACTTGGGATTATAGTATATTATATAGCAAGGACGAGAGCACCGTCTTTTCATGATGAGGGCTTGAGCCATGAAGACGGCTCTCCTCCATGGCATGTACCGTATATATTTTTTTTTATAGAGACACGTAAAAGGGAAAGCGTGTTCTACTGGTGGGGGATTGAACACGATCTCTCTTCTCAAGTCGGCAAAACAAGCGCATCTAAAGGCACTAAAACGAAACTGTCGCACTTACCCATTCTTCTTCCTTAAACAAACAAGAAAAACAGAGCTGTCGGAGCCATCACTTTGCATACCGCAAGCTTCCACCATTTTGTATTTATCGCTGTGCGACTGCGCACGTGCTTCCATTTTGTTTCTTATATATAATGTTGGGTCTGCTACCCTAACACCACTTGGATGAACATTCAAAAAGTGAACGTATTTTGAAAATTGTTGAGACCACTTTTATCAAAATTCAAATATTGTTTGTACAGATATTCATAGTATTCAATCAGACGAACAATTTATCCTTGACTTTTTTTCTATAAAACCAAAATTTACCAGATTTGAAGCATTTACAAAATTTCAAAAAACACTTGAAAATCAACCTTTTTAGCCAAATAACGCACGATATGGAAAAAAGCCTGAAGAAGAAAAATATTTCTTTTTTGATGTGCTACAAGACTGTTTTAACAACTTTTTGAAAAATCGAAAAATAACATTTTGACAGCATCAAAAAATAATGGAAAATCAAAAATTACATTTTGCGGTTAAACTGTGCAAAATAGGTGAAAAGATGGCTAAACAAAAGCCCGCTGCGTGAGCATATTCTCATCACAACTAATGTTTTTTAATTTTCTTATTCGTCTCATGTTTGGGTTTTCAAAAAATTTACTTTTTTTAAAATGTTTCTGATGCTATTTTTCACGATTCGAACAAAAAACAGAGTTACCGAAACATTACACAGCCACACAAAAAAAAGTGTGTGGATCTGGTAACAAGACACACACACACACACACATTTTGGGGCGCTGAATTCAAATTTGGTATCTAAAATCACCCATCATGTCATGATTGAGCCATAACCTCAAAAAATGACGAAAAATCATCCACTGAGGCAAATAAATTTCAAAATAATGCCATTGATGCAAATTTTCACTTCAAAAACATGTCGACAATTGTGAAGGATCAACCCTTGTCTGATATCAACTTATTTCACATAACTTTACCCTATAAAACTTGACCTCACCTAACCTGAATTAACATAAATTTATTGAACTACACGTAAAGCTCTGGAAGCATACTTTCCCAGTAGCAAATGTGTGCTACATCGAATGGATCAACTCGAGCCTAACCTAGAAATAAATCTAACCTAGTCTAACCTAACCTAACCTAACCTCACGAAACACAATTAAACTGATTGTGTTGTCCCGTTGTGTTTACGTTACCGTTTCATTCAGTTTCGGCTTAACCTACATAGAGGTTTAACCTATCCTAATCTAACAAAACCTGACCTAACCTAACCGATTACGCTGGCAACCCTGTTTTTGCGTACTTTCATATTTTGACATTAACAGCAGTAAATGTCTGGAGTTTCGTAACCGCTTGTTGCTAGCATTATTCGCCTTTGCCTGTAACCAGGGCACCTCCACGTGGTGACGGTGGGCAACGGATCCACATTGTCTGAGCCCCTGGGTAAACGGCGTTCATGCCGTCATGGCAGACACAAGTAAAAAGTGTATTAAGATGCAGGGAAAACCCCCAGTATCGGCGTCTGGTCAGGGTGGGAAAGCGGGCTCTCCGACGTCGTCATCATGCAACCGTAGCTCTTCATCAATGGATCACTTGGTTGGTGTAGAGCCTGATGCTACAAGGAAAAAAACCGCAAGCATTTCTCAATCGCATGCCTACAAGAATAGCTCAGATTCATTCCGTTACATTTGCAGTAAATATGAAGTGAGCAGTTTGCGAAAATCAATCGACGAGGAAGTGAAAAGTCTTTACGAAAAGTGTTTTGACCGTAAATTGCTGCACCAAAAAACAAAATGGGTTCCTCATATCATTTGCAATTCCTGCAGACTTATGTTCTATCGTGTAAAAAATTCAAACAACGAAAAGTACCGCATGTACTCTACATCAACCACATGGAAAAAACCCGTTATTGCGAAGGACTGCTACTTTTGCATGAATTTCGTTAAAGGGTTTAACGCCCAAAATAAAAATGACATTTTGTACATTAATGTGTGCACAGTCACAAGAGCAATTGAAATCAATAAAAATGCACGCCAGACTGATTTAAGCGCTTTAGAAGATGATAGAATGGAAGTTAAAAGTCCACGTTATGGAGACGGTAGTGAAATCAGTGATCGAACAGAAAATAGTTCTGATGATTCCGATGAAAATGACGAAAAAGATGACGAATATGGCGTGCATAAAATGAAATTGAAGGTTTCAATATTAGTGTCGCAACTAGAACTGAATGATTTTATTAGAGATCTTGGATTACCAGAAGACGGCGCTGAATTTGCCGCTTCATTTCTAAAAAGAAGAAATCTTCTAGAGCCAAAGACAAAAGTTTCATTCTATCGTGACAGGGGCAAAGAATTCAGAAAGTTTTTCGTTAAAGACGAAGAGACGTCTTTAGTGTACTGTACTGACGTTAACGGACTAATGAACCACTTGAAGAAAAATGTGTACAGAGATGAAGAATGGCGACTTTTCATTGATTCGTCAAAACGCAGCATTAAGGTCGTTTTACTGCATAACACGAACACGTACGCTCCTATCCCTATAGCTCACTCAACGGTCATCGAAGAAGAATATAACAATGTTAAAATGCTTCTTGAAAAAGTTAATTACACGAATCACAAATGGCAAATATGTGGTGATCTCAAAATCATAACAATGCTATTAGGCCAACAATTGGGTTTCACGAGAGAACCATGCTTTATATGCCTGTGGAATACCAGAGATCGAGCCAATAATTGCAGCAAAAACATTGGCCTTTAAGAGATTCATTCAAACCTGGTTCTCATAATATCATCAACCAAAGCCTCGTTGATCCAGAAAAAATGGTACTACCACCCCTCCACATGAAGCTTGGGCTCATGAAGCAATTTGTCAAGGCGTTAGACAAAGATGGACAATGCTATAAGTATATATCCCTTAAATTTCCTAATGTTTCAGACGCTAAATTGAAAGAAGGAGTCTTTGATGGACCACAGGTTCGAATATTGACAAGAGATACTAATTTCGTGAGCCACATGACGAAAACTGAAATGGACGCTTGGGAAAGTTTTAAAGCAGTAAATGCAAATTTCCTCGCTAACAAAAAAAGTCCAGACTACGCGAATATTGTTGCGAAAATGATAAGAAACTACAGAAAGTTAGGCTGCTTGATGAATTTAAAACTTCACTTTCTAGATTCCCATCTGGATAAGTTTCCAGAAAATGTTGGTGATTTCAGCGAAGAACAAGGGGAACGTTTTCATCAAGACATAAGAGTGATGGAACAACGATATCAGGGTGGATGGGACGAGGTCATGATGGCTGCTTTTTGCTGGATGTTGAAAAGGGAAACGAATCTAGGTCTTAAACGTAAGCGTAACCCTTTGAATGGTTCCTTCGAAGAAACAAGGACACGTTATAGCAGGCAGAAAATAGACTGAAGTAGGTCTATAAATCAATTTTATTACGATAAAAAGCAAGATAAAATGTAAACTCGAAAGATAGTATAAATATATCCCTTAAGTCTAAGAAAAGCAGAGAGAAAAAAATTTTGAATAAAACTCTTATTCATTTGCATGTTTAAGTTACAGTTCAACATTTTAATTGATACAAACATTGTCAGGTTAATTGAAATGGGGTCAATTCTACTTGTAGTTCTAAGTTTCTTCAAATGAGTAATGTGCGTCTAAATTCTTAACCAGCTGTAGTACAATGAAATTAATTTTATTGTGTTACAACGGGAACACTTAAGTTAAGTTGTGTTGTGTTAAGCAAAACTTCGTTAGGTTCTGTTAAGCTAGATTCATTTGTAGGTTAAGATCGAGTTAACCTATTAAATATAGCACACATTTAAGACTGAGAACCGTACGCTTACATAGCTACACGTGTGGTTGAATTTCATTCGGCTAGGTTATGTTAGGTCAGGTTTTGTTAGGTTAGGATAGGTTAAACCTCTATGTAGGTTAAGCCGAAGCTGAGTGAAACGGTACCGCAAACACAACGGGACAAGACAATGAGTTTAATTATGTTACGTGAAGTTAAGTTAGGTTAGGTTAGGTCAGGTTTTTTTAGGTTAGGATAGGTTTGACCTCTTTGCAGGTTAAGCCCAAGCTGATTCAAACGGTACCGCAAACACAACGGGACAACACAATTAGTTTAATTGTGTTTCGTGAGGTTAGGTTAGGTTAGGATAGGCTAGATTTATTTCTAGGTTAGGCTCGAGTTGACCCATTCGATATAGCACACATTTGCTACTGGGAAAATATGCGTCCAGAGCTTTACGTGTAGTTCAATGAATTTCTGTTAATTCAGGTTAGGTGAGGTCAGGTTCTGTTGGGTAAAGTTATGTTAAATAAGTTAATATCAGGCAAGGGTTGATCCTTCACAGTTATCGACATGTTTTTGAAGTGAAAATTTGCATCACTGGCATTATTTTGAAATTTATTTGTCTCAGTGCATGATTTTTCGTCATTTTTTGAGGTTATGGCTCAACCATAACGTGATGGTTGATTTTTGATACCGAATTCGAATTCAGCGCCCCAAAATCCATAGGAATATGTGTGTCTTGTTACAAGATCCGCACACTTTTTTTTTGTGTGGCTGTGTAATCAAGAAAATGAAGTGCAAAAATGCTTTAATAACCTCAATAGGCATTTTTACTAGGGTAGTATTCTACCCAGGGAGAAATTTACCACCGGCACAGTACCACGCCAGTACAGCCGGTCGGAGTTCGGTACTCGCGCGGAACTGTTAGAATACTGGCATGACTACTGGCTTTATACCGGTAAAACCCCTAATGATAACAATGTTCTGTACTGACTTGCAGTATTTATCCAGTACTGGGCTAGTACTTACATTTGGTATTGGTGCGGTAGCCTCTATTAGTACTGGTCCAGTACTGGCTGAACTAATACTGCAAACTCGACGAGGTACTAACCTGTGGTACTGGGCCAGTACTGGCCTAATACCGCCTGTCTGAGTTCCAGTACTGGCTGGTTATACTGTGCCAGTACTATGCCACTACTGGCTTGTAACTCTTGGCGGTACTGGCCTGTATGTACTGACACAGTAATGACTATCAGTACTGGGGCAGTACTGGAAAACCGCTGGCGCACGAAAATGCTGGAGTTAATTTTTAAAATGATAAAAAATTATTTATTTGTTTTAAAGACCATCCATTTATCACCAAACGACTGCATATCGTCCAAATATTATTTATAATCACAAAAATATAATTTTCAAACTATTTGTTTAATTTTAACACACACTACTTCTATAATGTACAGATATAACAAAAAGATATTTAAAAAGTAAATAATAATTGACTGCGCGTATTTTGTCAATAAATGTTAATGGCAGTGCTTAGAATGAATATATATATTACACTTTTATACATTAAATTACAAATAATATTTATAACGCTACGAGGTTTCGAACCTACATCTATATACCTAAATCTAACGCCTAGCAGTCGGGAGTGCTAACCACTGCGCTAAACCGAGAAGTTGAAACTCTATGAAAAAGTCATCCTCATAAGCTACAGTTCAGAAAAGTTAAAAAAACATTTTTTCAACTTTTTTCCTTGTTAATCTGTTTATCAGCATGCGACATCAAATATATATATATATAAAATAAACTAACTGTTCACGGAAATATAAATAAAATAATTTTTAAATAAATTATTTAAATCGACTACAATTTTTCTTCGTGTAATATTTTATTTTTTCGCGTTTTAGCCCATTTTAAAAGTTCTGACAATAAGATTTAATAAGCATTTAAAATTTGTATCGACGGACTTTGAAATTGTACCACGTTGCGCAACAATTTTTGTAATAACAATTATCTTTAAACCTTCGTGTAACGTTTGCTTTCTAGGTGTTTGAGACTATTCTACAACGATTAAGACATACATCAAAACATACATACATCAAAACACCCTGATAACATTTATAGACGTGCTTTTTTTTAAGTCTATTTTTGTACTATGGCATAGTACCGCCCCGATCATGCAGTCAACGTTTTGCTATACTGGGCGAACCACCGGCTGCCTGTACTGGTGGGCAGTACTGGGCCAGTACAGCGCCGGTGGTGAAATCCGGCACACTACCTACATTTCCACCTGGAACATGACTAACTGTTCTGTTTCGAAAATTCATATTAAAAATACAATTTTTCGTTAAAAAAGCATTGTTTAAATTCTAATTTTAAATACAATTAGTGACAATTACAAACAAATACGCCTATCGCTGGCGAGAGGCCCGTACCAGTATTTCACTAGATATGTATACCACTCCTAAGCAGTATAATTTCGACCGTTGGCTGAACTATTGTGCCAGTAGTAGACACAGTATCACGCCAACCATTGGTTGTGATCTTATCTCGGTTGTCAATCAGCACTTGATGTTACTATATGGCCAGAACTACGCCAATTATTAGCGTAACACCCATGTCGGTGTTTAACCAGTAATGCATATTAATTTTAAGCCAGTAGTACACCAGTATGATACCAACTGTTGTTTCAACGCTTGTGTCAGTATTTGACCGGCTATACGTATCAGTACTGCGCCAGTAGTAGATCCAGTATCACGCCAACAGTTGGCGAAACTCCTGTGCCTATATGACACCAGTGGTAATGGTCAGTACTGGGCCAGTTGCAAACCACTACGATGCCAATCGTTGGTTAAACTCTTATGTCAGTATATTTCACTAGTAATAAATATTATTCCTAAGCCACTAGTACAACAGTATGATACCAACCGTTGGTTGAACGCTTGTGTCAGTATTTGACCAGTAATACGTTTCAGTAATGCGCCAGTAATAGACTCAGTATCACGACGGCCACTGGCTGAACTCTTATGTCGGTTGTCAATCAGCACTTGCAGTTGGTATGTGGCCACAGCTGCTTCAATCGCTGGGAAAACGCCGGTGCCAGTATTTCACCAACAACGCATATCACTTCTCAGCCAGTGGTACGCCAGTAAGATGCCAACCGTTGGTCAAACTTTTATTCCAGTATTTTACTAATAATCCGTATCAGTACTGCGCCAGTAGTCTACCCAGTATCACGCCAACCGTTGGCGTAACTTCTGTGCCGGTATTGCACCAATGGCGACGGCCAGTACTGGGTCAGTTATAAACCAATATGATGCCAGCCGTTCGTTGAACTCTTTTTTCAGAATTTTACCAGTAATGAGTAGCAGTACTGCAAGAGTAGATTACCAGTATCACGCCAAACGTTGTCGAAACTTCTGTGCCGGTATTTTACCAAAGGTGACGGTCAGTACTGGGCCAGTTGTGAACCAGTGTAGCGCCAACCGTTACACAGTGGGCTGGATCCGGAATTTACTATTCAATATCACCTACAGCCTACAATTCTTAACCTATTTTCAATTTTCTTCAATAAAAATAGTCAGCGATAGTTGCGCAAGAGCATGTATGAATTACATTTATGAACTTTTATTATTTTCAGTTTTTTAAATAAACGAACAAAGAGACAAAATAAGTCATTTTTCACTTATTATTTTTTATCTGTAAATAAATAATTCAATTAATTTCGTTCTTCATGAAAATATATGTCAAAACATTTTAGTAAAATAAATAATTAGTGGGTTTTCGAATATAATTGTTATAAACTAATTATATTAACAATAATGTCAACATCATGAATTGTTTGCTTGAAAAGTATATTTGTAAGTTGCATTTGCTTGATTTTATCGGTAATTTGGTACTTGATCATGAAAATTTGTTTTCTACTATAATTTGCTTACATAATAAACAAATTATATAAACAAATGCACAGTTTGGTCATTTATGTGCAGAAAGTAATCTTTTTTCTTTCTTATCGCCTTCAGTTTGTATTAGTGGTAATTATTAGTGGTGCAGACATGTCATGCGACATTATTTGTTTATTTTATAAACAAATGCAAAGTTTGTAAATTTATAGGCAGAAATTATTCGTTTTTGTTACTGATCCTCTTAAAATATAGAAGTGATGATGTATAAAGGTAAAAAATTGTCATTCGATATTATTTGTTTATTTTATAAACAAATTATATGAACAAATGCATATTTTGGACATTTATGGTGAGAAAGCTATTTTTTTCTTTCTTGTCGCCTTCGAATTGTATTATTGGAGATTTTTAGTAATAAAGGCTTATAAATCGATAATCTTTGTTCATTTTATAAACTAATTTGATGAAAAATGCATAGTTTGGCCATTTATAGAAAGAAAGTATCGTTTTTTCTTCCCGATCATCCTTAAAATATACCAGGTGTATACATATGAAACCGGTATTGCCATCTAGCGGCCAGTAGGCACACTTGTAGGCACTGTCGGAACTTACCATTTGTGCTAATTGGCG
>NC_046665.1:30459740-30473198 GCF_010883055.1 Belonocnema kinseyi | reverse complement strand
GGGCGCATACTTTGAATAAAATATTTGTTATCATTCTCTTGAAATAAATGTGTTTTTTTCTTGAAAAAATACCGGTTTCATATGTATACACCTGGTATAAGTGGTTATGTTTAGTGATAAAGACTTGTAATTCGATATTATTTGTTGATTTTATAAACAAATATTTTTAATAAATATGAGTTTAAAGTAGAGTGATCTTTTACGTAAATTTTGGTGAGCGTGGCTAAAATGTATTTGTATTTGTGATCTATCTTCAATTTATTTCGGCTTCTTCATACGCAGGTTTATGGTTATTATAATATTATTAGCGACATTATTATGGTTATTTTTGTCATATTATTGGTTAATTATTAGTAAATATTATTTACAAAATGGCCTCTTTTAAGTCTCCAAGAGAGTAATTTTCGACTTTCTTGTCGAAAATGACATTAAAGACACGAAAAAGTTGATAAATTATTTGCAAGCGAAATACAGTCTTGATGATGATCGTTTGGAAATAGTTGGCAGATACCTGAGCAGACCCTTTCTTATACATTTCTATCAGAAGCAGAAGCCACCTTTTGCTACTAAAAGCAAATTTGAAATGAAGTTTGAGAAGTGGTTTAATTCAGATTTCTTTTTAGACTTTTCAGAGCTGAAGAGAAGTCCTGGAAGAAGATTGAGTACGGAAAGCTTTGATGAAATTTCGGCTGCAACAAAGAGACAAATATTGATGAGCATAGAGGAAACCTATTTGGAAATCGAGATTCAAGAAGCATTTCTCCGAATATTGAGAACTACTTGAAGAACAAAAACTGCAAATGCAATTGTGTTCCTTCTAACCGATACCATTGGTGATTCAGATAATGTTTTTTATAATTCAGGTAAAGAAGTAGAATGTTACTCTGCAGAAGAAGCTTTAGCTTTAATGGAAGATGCCAAGTTATCTAAGTATCAATACAATGTCATTCAATTTCAGGCTAAAACGTGAAATCCGGATATCTATCCTTCGTATTATGAAGTTGCTACAGCAAAAAAAGAATGATATCCATCGCAGGCGCAGGTCCATATAACAGAAACAGAAGATCGCATCAACCTTCAGTCTCTAATCGATCACTCAATAACACGACTTTTTAAAGACCCTAATTTAAAACTTCCTCCAATAGACAAGAGGCTGAAAACTTGTAATTTAGATTTACTCATGAAATATGGCTGCGATGGAGCTTCAGATCAGGGAACGTATAATCAGATCTTTGCGGACGAAGATTCGTCAGATACGACAGTGTTTATGATATCGATGGTACCATTATGCCTAAAGTTAAGTGAAAGTTCAGCAGTTGTTTGGAGCAATCCTCACCCTGGGTCTCCTAGACGATGCATACCAATAGCATTTATATTCGCCAAGGAGATAAAGGAAATGAGAAAAACAGAGATTCAAGAAATCAAACGCCAAATCAGAACATTAGAGCCAACGAAGATCACTACACCGAATGGCATCTACATAGTCAGAACTGACATGAAATTGACTATGGTAGATGGTAAAGTCTGTCTAGCACTCTCTGATACACTTTCATCGGCAAGCAGCCACATTTGTGGGACAAAGCCAAGCGAAATGAACATACTTGATCGTGTGAAGCTAAAAGAACAGATTATCACCAACTTGGAATATGTTATTTCACCATTGCATACAAAGATGCGATCTTTTGAATGTATAATACATATAGATTGTCGTTTAGAATACAAAAATAGATGTACAAGGGCAGAGGAGGAAAAAAAGCAAGAGGACGCTGCTCATTCTCGAATATGCAAGGAGCTTAAAGAAAGGACTGGTTTGATCATAGATCAGCCAAGGCATGGAACTGGTAACTCGAATAGTAGTAACACTGTTAAAATATTTTTCGCGGATCCTGACCTAGCTGCTGAAATAACAGTAGTGAATAAAGAATTGATTGTTATGTTTTCTCAAATTTTGCAAATGTTGACAAGTAGTAGCAAAATGTTGCTTCATGGAGCAACGGTTATGCAGCATTTTTTACTTCCAATCGGACAGTATTTAGAGGAAGCTGCAGAAGCACATGATAAAGATTTTAAGCGGTTTAGAGAATTCAACACAAGAAAGTGCTCTCGAGTTTCGACTGATGAAGATTTAATGCACAAGCTTCTTATATCATCTGATCCATTAATTGCCTCTTTAAGGCAGAAAAGGGGTAAGAATGAAGTTGAAATGGATCCTGAAATTCTTGAAATGATTGACAAGTACAACTTGGAAGCTAATTCTTCTGAATCGTCACAAAACATCACCACTGACATAGTTTGAAGGCGATAAGAGAGAAAAACGATGAATTTATACCCATAAATGTCCAAACAATGCATTTGTTTCTGTAATTTGTTTATGAAATTAACAAATAATATCGAATCACAAGTCTTGATCACTAAGCATCACCACTTATATATTTTAAAGAGGATCGGGAAAAAAACGATACTTTCTTTCTATAAATGGCCAAACTATGCTTTTGGTTTATAAAATCTGTTTACAAAATAAACAAAAATGATCGATTTATAAGCCTGTATTACTAAAAATCTCCAATAATACAATTTGAAGGCGATCAGAAAGAAAAAATGGCTTTCTGACCATAAATGTCCAAAATATACATTTGTTCATATAATTTGTTTAAAAAATAAACAAATATTATCCTATAACAATTTTTTATCTTTAAGCATAACCACTTCTATATTTTAAGGACGATCAGTAATAAAAACGAATAATTTCTGTCTATGAATGGCCAAACTTTGCATTTGTTTATAAAACTTGTTTATAAAATAAACAAATAATGTCGCATGACATGTCTGCATCACTAATAATCACCACTAATATAAACTGAAGGAGATAAGAAAGAAAAAAGATTACTTTCTGTACGTGAATTACCAAACTATGCATTTGTTTATATAATTTGTTTATAAAATAAGAAAATTATAGCAGAAAACAAATCTTTATAATCAAGTATCATTTTGCTGATGAAATTAAGCAAATGCAACTTACAAATATACTTTTCAAGCAAACAATTCATGATGTTGACATTATTGTTAATATAATTAGTTTATAACAATTATATTCGAAAACATAACTAATTATTTATTTTGCTAAGATGCTTTGACATATATTTTCATAAAGAACGAAATTAATTGAATGATTTATTTACAGATAAAAAATAATAAATGAAAAATGACTCATTTTTTCTCTTTGTTTGTTTATGTAATAAACAGAAAATAATAAAAGTTCATAAATCTAATTCATACATGCTCTTCCGCAACTATCGCTAACTATTTCTATTGAAGAAAATTGAAAATAGGTTAAGAATTGTAGGCTGTAGGTGATATTGAATAGTAAATTCCGGATCCAGCCCACTGTGCGTTGGCGGAATTCCTGCGTCGGTATTCTACCAGCAATGACAGCCAGTACTGTGCCAGTAGTAAGCCAGTACTATGCCGATGGTTGGCACAGTACTAACAGACAGTACTGGTATTTATTCTGAATTGCAACTGTCGTGGTACTGCGCCGGTCGTGAACTCTGGCTAATATCCGACTTTTTCCCCTGGGTAATGTAAGTTCCAACAAAATCTCAGATAGGGCTGCGTAAGACTCCGTTAGGCAAATAATTAGATAAGCTTCTATTTCTGATGTTTACTTCAAATTCGGACAGATCCAGATAGATACCCATTTCGCGCTTACACGAAAATAGGCTTATAATGTAAGTCTCGAGAATGTTCCATACAGGGTTGCGTAAGATTCCGCCGGCCAAATAATTCAATTTTCTTTTTCCGATATCCACTTGAAAACCGGATAGAGCCAGAAAACAAAATCGTTTTTGGAAATACTTAAAACCATTACACGTGACAAACAAAAATAATTTATGTCAAAAAACGGAAAAGTAGAGCATTTATGTGTTAATTTTGGGAAAAAATGTCAATTTCAGTTTCTTGGGGCATTTTTGGGGCTCCACAAGGGGTTGGGGGCATAAAAATTCAAAGTAATTTCATGGAAAGATTGATTAGAGACTCCCCATCAAATTCTTAATATCTCCCGCAAGCTAAGATTTAATCCAGAAACCTGAAACCCAGTTTTCCGAAAACCAAAATTTCCCCATGTTAATCTTATGGAAATTTTCAGGGCCTTTGCGTAACGTTTTAAGATTAACCGATTTGGCTCAAACTTGCAGGGAATTTTTTTTCCGGCAACCTCATAAAATGGGGGGGGGGGCATGACCTCTATTCGAAAGTCGGTTGTTTGGACCACCCTAGTGTACATCACTACTTTAAAAATATATCACAACAATTCTACAAGGCTTTTAAATATTTCATAAGATTCAGAGGATTTCAAACATTTTGAAAAGGGTACAGTACACCAAATTTCAAAGATTGTAAAACATGGAAGATTTGAAAATATTTAACTAAGATTTCAAAGAATTCGATGATTTCAACGAATAAAAAAAAGCACAAATATTTCAAAAGATTTCATAAAAATTTCCCAAAGATTTCGAACATTTCATAAAGATTGCAAGGATTTCGAAGATTTAAAAATGGAGTTTACACCAGATTTTAAATTTTTCACAAACATTTCGAACATTTCTAAAAATTTTAAAGCTTTCAAAAGATTTCAAATAATTTAAAGACGTTAAACTATCAAATCAGGTTTTAACAAAATCGAGAAGATTTTAAAGGTTTCAATGATTTCAAACTAACACAAAAGGTTTCACAAACAAATTTTAAACTAAGCATTCACAAATACGTCATAAAAATTTTACAAAGATTTCAGGTAATTTAAAGATTTTAGGGATTTAAAATATTTTACAAAAATTGAGAATGATTCCAAAAGAATTCACAGAAATCTCAAGATTTCACAAAGATTTTAAGTATTTCAAGAGATTTCAACGAATTCACAAAGATTTCAAAAGGTTTCAAAGATTTCATAAAGCGTTCAAGGATTTCAAAGACGACTTGTGTTCGAAAAAAATGAGGAATTATTTTATTTATAGCTCTTTTTTCTTGTGAATGGTTGGCCTTGTAATTGTATAATAATATACTTCATTTATACAACATTTGTATTAAGTTCAAGGCACCTACAATTTTTGACCCAGAACTGTTACTAGTATTACCAAGCCGAATGCAAGGCGGGAACGAGTTGATTTAAAAAAAAATGAAAAGCCTGTAGATATTTTTGAATTTAATTCAATCCCAGTTTTGACCTTATTAAAACAGATTATTTTCCTGTTTTTACTTTTAATTTTGAATGTTTCTAAGTCGAGTTATTAAGCATCATGCCGTTTCTCTCAATTCTAAAAATTCTCAGCATTTAGTATATAAGGCATCTTCAAACCCTTTCTCACAGCGTGATTTGCGTGTGTTATATCTATACTATCAGTCTTGCGCGTGCCTATTTATGTTTATATAAAAAAGCTCAAATGAAAAGCCTATCTTTTCTATGTTATACATATGTAATGAATGTTACAAAATATTAGTATAAAATAATAGAAGACAACAAGGGATGAGTTCTGTATCTGAAACTGTAATTAATCTTTTATAATAGGATTCAAACGAATTTTAAATTTTATTAGGTAGAAATGAAATTGAACTATTTTATTCCAAATGAGCGTTTTTTTTATTAAAAATCAATTTACACGTAATATTTATGAATAGCATTTATTGCGATTTTGTAGCTCACGTTGATGATAATCATATTCTTTAAATAATAAACTTTGCATTTTTACAACATAATTTTTAAAAATCAATTTAGTCAAATTTTTGAATGCACATTATAATTATACTCGTAATAATTAATGATATTAGTTCATGCGTTCAATGTCATAAAATGTTCCATTATTCCGATTTATACAAAATCATTACACTATTTTGTAAAGAATAAGGTGATATAAGATTATTGTACGAATTTTTATTACAAGAATAGATAAATCCTTAAAAAGTTGAAAAAATGACATTATTGAATGCAAATTTTTGCCAATTGTCGAATATCGGGCTTAGTTAAGTCTCCCACGTTCCCCTGGACTTATCACATTAAAGTTTATGAAAGACATACATATTTTGTTTAAAATTTAACTAATAATTATTATATTTCAGATTACATTGAAATTGATGAATTTTTTTATTAAAAATAACACTTTCAACAAATAATTATTTGAAAAATTATCCGAACTGACGAGACTCGAATCTCTTATAGAAAATTAATCTTTATGAATGAAAATTAATTTCCTTATTTTTACAATGCATCTCTTGGCAGCATCTGCATTCGTTGAAATATCAAATATTACATTTTCTAGCAAAAATCCATATTTGCAGGTTCAAAATTCAACTACTTTGTTGAAAATTTACATGCTGGTTCGAAAATTCAACTTTGGTTAAAAATTTAAATATTTTGTTGAAAATCTTTTCTTTTTGTTTCCAGATACCCACCACACGTTTTCATTGAGAATTCTTTTTTTTATGCAACTCTTTTTGGTTAAAGATTCATCTTTTTTGTTTGAAAATTTGGCCATTCAGATTACAAATTATATTTGTAGGTTGAAAATTTAACTATTTGGTTAAAAGTTAAACTATTCGCTTGTAAATGCAAATCTTTCATTAAAAAGCCAAATTTTTAACAAAAACGTTTACACTAAAAATGAACAAGTTTAATTTTCAGTTAAAAAAAATTAACGACTATGCAACCAAATAGTTAGTTTTTCATCCAAAAACATAACATTTTAACAAAATAGTTCAACTTTTAATCAAGTAGATAAATTTTCAGCCAAAAACTAAAAAATATGATTATTTTAAAACAACAACAGCTGAATTGAATAAAAAAATGCATTACAAGAAAATTTTTTAATTTTTGACCTTAAAACAATTAGAGAAATGTTCAACAAAAAAGATTAATTTTCAACCAAAGTAAGAAAGAATTTTCAACAAAAGAATTAAATTTTCAACTAAAATGATGACTCTTCAACCCAAAAAAGATCCATTTTTACTCATTTAGTTTAACATTTAACCAAGTAGTTGAATGCAAACAAAAAAGACAAATTTTAAAGAAAATAATTGAGTCCTCAACAAAGGAGCTTTAACAAAAGATAATTCACAACTACAAAATTACAGTTGTATCGAGAGCAAAGCTCTAGAACGAACAAAGAAAAAAGCAAAATATCTACAAAATTGTTGAGTTTTCAACCCAAAAAGGCAAGTTTTAAAAAATAGTTGAATTTTCAACTGAAAGGGGTACATTTTCATTGTGTTCATTTTCAGTAAGGAAATCAAGTTTCTATCCAAAGAGATGAGTTTTTAACCAAGAAAAAATTTTAGTCAAGATATAAAAAAAATTCAACTAAATTGTTGAACATTTTCAAGAAAAATTTTTTAAAAAACTGTTCCCTTATAGTTTAAAAATCATGTAATTGGTTCAAAATTTGTATTTTTTGTAAAACATTAATCTTATTAAATATAGATAACCGTAGGCGACCGATGTTGTATATATGGTAAAAAAACTTATGCGGCTTAGCGCTCAGAAATATAATTTATTTTAAGTCCAGCTTATTTGTCAACGTTTCGGACTGGTACCAGTCCCTCTTCAAGACTCTACAAGGAGCGATACAGAGGTTAGATCGTGAATAGTTGTTTAAAAGCGAAATGACAAAAAACATACACTGTTTGGACCGAAGTCAAAAGATTCCAAATAAATTTAAAAATGTGAGTCAAGGTTCGAACATTGAAGTGTTTACATCTATGCCTAGAATGGAAGATGGGTCTATGTAGGTTATTTTATTTAATTTTTCTAAAATATAGTTATGAAGGAGGCTGAAATTGTAGAGATTGTTACCTATTTTACCTAAACCGTCTTATTACCTATTTTAGACTTAATTTCCTTTTCGGTTTCCATAATAGAGGATATAACCTCGAAACTGCAATAGAAAAATTGTTTCAAATGTGGTTTTGGCAAATAGTTTGTATCTCTTAATATTGTTTTTAAGGATGTTTGTAAGAAAATTTTTGTTTCAGTTGTTCTTTCGAAATCCATTTTTTTATTTTTTTAATAATTCACGTTTTGTTTTAAAGTAAAGCAAGGACCAACGCAATGATGCGTGGTTTCGCGGTTTTTTGAGGTAATGTACTGAGACTAAATATTTTGGAGGGAGTGGGTTATTGCAGTCACGTGATACTGACGATCACGTAATCGTAGGTACGACATTTCCTCTATTCAAATCAAATAAAATGGCACTTAATGGCACTATTTATTTATATGTAGAATTTTATTTGATTTGAATTGAGGAAATGTCGTTCTTGTGATCACGCGATCGTCAGTATCAAGTGACTGCAATAACCCACTCCCTCTAAAATATTTTCATCTCAGTACATTACCTCAAAAAACCGCGAAACCACCCATCATTGCGTTGGTCCTTGCTTTACTTTAACACAAAATTTGAATTATTAAAAAAATAAAAAAAATTTATTTCGAGAGAACAACTGAAACAAAATTTTCTTACAAACATCTCTAAAAACAATATTAACGCAGATACAAAAAATGTGCTAAAACCACATTTAAAACAATTTTTCTATTGCAGTTTCGAGGTTATATCCTCTATTATGGAAACCAAAAAAGAACTTAATTCTAAAATCAAGGTAACACTTCACAGCAATCTCTACAATTTTAGCCTCCTTCATAACTATAATTTAGAAAAATTAAATAAAATAACCTACATAGACCCATCTTCCATTCTAGGCATAGATGTAAACACTTCAATGTTCGAACCTTGTCTCACATTATTTAATTTATTTAGAATGTTTTTCTAAAAGAATGTTAATCTAAATTCCATTCCTGATCGATTCTACGACTTGAAGTGCAGAACCTGCCTAATGTTAAATGGATTCGATCTCCTTTGCAATAATTTTTATAACACTTTTTTTGTTGAAAATTAATTTTTTTAACGAAAAATTAAACTATGACATTTTTGGTAAAAAAAATTTTTTTAAATTAAAGTGTAATCTTTTTTAGTTAATAAAAAGAATTCCTGAAAATAAAATCAAGAATCTAACGACCAAATTTGGGTGAAAATTATTCATCCTTACTTTGGACGAAAATAAAAAGGAGGAAAGAAAAATAAGAAGGCTACCAACCACATCCACTTCCTTCTCTTTTTTTTCTTTCTTTTGTCCTCTTTATTCCCCCCATTATCAAATCCCAATAAAAAACATTAAAAAATAAAAATCACAATTACCAACGTTTCGGCACTCATACAGCACCCTTATCAAGGCAAAAAAATATATAATATAAAAGAAAAATAAAGTTAAGTAAAACTAAATTAAATAAAATTAAAATAAAACAAAAATAAAATAAAAATATAAATAAATAAAATAAAAATAAAATCAAATCAAAATAAAATCAAAATAAAATTTGCTGCCAATAGGAACAGCACACCTGCCACGATGCTATCTCACTGACAACTGAGAATCAAGTGAAAGTTTAATAGGCAAACCAGCCCCAAACAAACCTGAAATAAAAATGACCTCCAATTCAAGTCAGCCAAATTAAAATTTAGGATATTTAAATAGGAAAACAATCCAATGTAAAATACCTTTTTTAACGTCCAATAATCAAATTGATAAAAAGAATTCCTGAAAATAAGATCAAGAATCTAACGACCAAATTTGGACAACCACCAAAAAATGTTCCCATTGGAATTTGAAAAAAGGAACACTTCTCTCCCCTCCCTTCCCTTAAAAAAGAAAACAAAAAAAGAAAATTATTCATTTTTACTTTGGATGAAAAATCTAAACTAAAAATCTAACTAATTGTTTGAAAATGTATGGATTTTGTTAAAAATGTATCTTTTTTAGTAGAAAATTAATCTTCTTTTTTGAAAATTCTTCTTGCTGATTTAGGATTCAACAATTTTTCTGACAATTCTTTTTTTTCAAAATTAATTCATTGAAGTGAAAATTTAACTTTCCATTTTTTATTAAAAATTTATTGATATTTTTAATTGCAATCTGTTTTGGTAGAGAACTCAGATATATTTTTTAATTGCACTTCTTGAAATTTGAAAATTATTTTTTTTGAACTAAAAACTGAAATATCCCATTTTTCGTTGAATATTAAGTTCATAATTGAAGCTTCATCTGTTTCGTTTCAAAACGAACCTTTTATATTGAAAATTAAAATATTTTCTTCAAATTTCTTTTTTTTTTATTAATTTCTATAATGGTATAATCTACTTCTATTAATTTTGGTTAAAAAATGATGTTTTTTAGATAAAAATCATATATTTGTTTGAAACTGTCTAGATTTTGTAGAAAATTCGTAATTTTTTGTGGAAAAGTAATATTCTTGGTTGAAAATTAATATTTTTCAATAAGGATTCAGTTATTAAAAAAAATTCCTTTTCATTTTTTCAAAAGCAAATTTCTTTAAAAGAAATTTCGATTCTACTACTTTTGGTTGAAAATTGATATTTTAAATTGAATATTGACCTTTTGTACTTAATGCTTAAATTTTTAAAATTTTTCTGTTTTGGTAGAAACTTAATCCTTTTGGTTTAAAATCGACCTTTTTTCGTTAAAGATTGAACTATTTGGAAAAAAAATTTATCTGTTTTGATGTAGTATTTAGAAATTCAGAATTTTGTTGAAAATTCGTTATTTATGGTAAAAAAATTAATTGAAATTTCATCTTTTTTCGAGGATTTTATTATTATATGAAAAATTCGTTTTTTGGTGAAAAACTAATTTATTTAAGAGAAAAGTCGCGATTATACAATTTTTTATAGAAATATGATATTTAAAAAATTGATATTTTTTTCTCTTAAAAATAGAATTTTTCAAACCGTCTTTTTAAACAGGGAAAATAATATTCGTGGTTGAAAATTCATTTTCTTCATTGAGGGTTCATTTATTTTTTTGAAAATTCCTTCATAGTTAGTCTAAAATTAATTAATGTAAAATAAAATTGGATTATATCATTTTTTGTAGAGAATTGATATTTGAAATTAAAAATTGATCTTTTTTAGTTGAAAATTCAACAATTTGTTTGAAAATATACATATTTCGATGAAAATTCGTGTTTTTGGTAGGATATTAGCCTTCTTGGTTGAACATTTATCTTTAATATTAAGAACAAAACTATTAAGTTGCACATTCCTTTTTTTTTTGTTAAAAATTAGATTCTCTATCTGAAAATTTAACTATCCCACTTTTGGTGGAACACTGAAAATTGGAATTAAATATTGATATTTTTCGATTGAAAATTCAATTATTTGTTTCAAACATCGTCTTCTTTTATATCAAATTAATATTCTTGGTTGAAAATTCATCTGTTTGTTTGAAACTTGAACTATGTATTATTAAATTAATCTATTTCAATAAATTTAAACTAATTTGTTGAAAATTTAATTTTTTGTTGTTAAATATTAATTCTGTTAAGTAAAAAGGAATATTCCTATTACTGGTTCTATATATATTCATGTTTTATATTTAAAATTGATCTTTTTGATTGAGGATTCAACTATTTATTAACAATTTTTAACATAGATGTCCAAATTCGATTTTTTATTGTCTTATATGGGAAAAACGTCTTGCATAATTGACTATAAAAAAATTTTATCGCTGAGAGATTCTGCTAAATATCGTATAGAACCTGCTTGATTTTTAACTGAACTCTATCTTATTGTAAATACTTTTTATAATATTGTTCTTGGATTGAAAATTAATTTAGTTAAAAAAAATTTACATCTGTATAAGGTTTCTTATAATTTATTATCTAATAAATTTTGTATAAACAGATCATCTGAAAAATAACAAAAAATGAATAAAATAATAACAAATTTAATATAATTACATATACGTCACTGAAAAATTATTTGTAAACAACTTTTTCGATTGCAAAATGTTTCAATAAATAAAAAATTGAAGACAAAACTTTTTCGACTACATTAGTATTGTTTTCTCATCAATTGTACTTCTTTAAAATAAAATAATGTTTTAAGATCACTGCAAGATTTACCAATAGTTCTTAATAATATTAAACAAAATTTAAATTAAAAAATAAATAATTTTCATTTTTTATTAGTTCATGACTATGATCTTAATAAAAAAATACTGCTTCCAATTGTAAAATTGCGTACCTACAAGATATTGTGTACTTTTCAAAGATTTAATGAAATTCCCTGATTTAGGCCACCATTGTGTGCTGAAATGTTTGAAACAACTTAATTAGTTTCAATTCACCTGTTTTAGTTAAAATTTGAAATAATCTGTAGAAAATTTCATTTTTTGATTGAATATTAACTTTTATAAACTAAAAAATGCATTATTCTATGTTTGTTTGAAATTTAATATTTTTTATTGAACTTTGATCTTTTTTAATCAAAAAGGGAATTATTTGTTTGAAAATTTATGTATTTTGTTGAAAATTTGTGTTTTTTGTTAGAAGTATAAAACTACTTCCATGAAAATTCATCTTTTAAATTGAGAATTCAACTATTTTGTTGAAAGTTCCTTTATAGTTAGTCCAAAATTAATTTATGTAAGATAAAATTGAATTATACCATTTTTGGTAGAGAATTGATATTTGAAGTTCTTCTTTATTCATAATGTGTCCCCTAAGGGTTTACATGACTTCCATTCCTTACAATCTTTCCGTTTACATCTATATATTTTTTACAATCTTATCCTTTCTATATATACAATTATTTACAACTATTTACATCAAGTCTATTATCTAGTTCCTTATTTCTATTTCTTGCGATAGCGCAATTTAGGACTTATTAGTAAGCGAGTGAGCGAGCGAACGAAAGCGAGAGTGCAAGCGAGAAAAAGAGTATGAGAACGCAAACGCAACTTAGTCTACTTATCTGTTACTTTACCATTACTTACAATTTTCACGCTTCTAATCTAAGCGACTTCCGTTTCCTTTTTCTTTCACTTTCTTTATACCCCCATTTACCTTTTTCACGTGCATTCTTTCATTCTCCCTCATTCGCTACCCTAGCACCCTCTAACTCCTTCATCCATTCTTCTCCTAATCCATCTTCGCCTAGAATCTTAGCCACATTTTCTTGCCAGCTTCCTTTATCTCCCATTCCTCTCCTACATCCTTCCCATACATGCTCCCATGTTTCCTCCTCCCATTCACATATTCTACACCTTCTGTTCTCTTCTTTTTCCCAGTACATCCCCTCCCTTACCTCGTTTCCCAGTCTAAATCTTGCTATTCTGGTCCACCTTCTCTCTCCCCATCCCTTTTCTAAATACTTTGGCAGCCCTTCCTTTTTTATCATCTTATATCATTTATTGTATTTTGATTCCTCAATCGCCCCCCATCTTTCTATTAATTGTCTTTCCCTTTCCCTTTTTTCCAATTCTTCATATTTTACTCCAGTCCCGTCTTCTATTTCTCTATCATTAAAGAACTCCCTCCTTTCTTCTTCCCACCTCGTTAATTCG
>NC_046665.1:30457680-30459640 GCF_010883055.1 Belonocnema kinseyi | reverse complement strand
TTCCATCTGCATCATATACCATTTCCCCCCTACTATTTCTCATGTTGACAATTTCTGAACTTTTGTTTCCTTTCATTTTTTTATAAAGTAGTTTCCTGCTTCAAATAAATAATAGAATTTTCAACTAAATTAATTTTCAATGCAAGAACAATATTAAAAAAAGTATTTAAAATAAAATAGAATTCACTTAAAATCAGGCAGGTTCTACATATTATTTAGCAGAACCTCTCAGCGATTAAAATTGTTATATAGTAAATTATGCAAGACATTTTTTCCGATCTAAGACAAGAAAAATCGAATTTGGACATCTATGCTAAGAATAATAAAAAACAGATTAATTTTTTCCCCATAACATTAATTCTCTACAAAAAAAAACGATCAGTTTTCAACCAACAATGATATAATTAAAATTTTCCTTCAAGACATTCATTTTTAACAAACCCAAAAATTAAGAAAATAGTTCCATCCTCAATAAACAAGATAAGATTTTAACAAAGAAAAATAGTTTTCTACCAAAAAAAAAAAACGAATTTTAAAATGAAAAAATTAGTTTTTAATTAAGAATATAATTTTTCATCCTGCAATTGTGTAATTGAATGTTTAATCAATTTTTAACAAAATAGTTGAAATCTAATAAGAAAAATCAGTTTTTAAACAAATAGTGGAGTTTTTAACTAAAAAAGATAAATTTTTAATTAAAAATATAAATATATCAAACCAGAAATAGGATAATTCCTTTTTAGTTAAAAGAATTAATATTCAACAACAGACAATTAAATTTCAACAAATTAATTGAAATTTTACTAAAATAGATCCATTTGATGGTACATAGTTGAACTTTCAAGCGAACAGATGTATTTTCAACCCAGAAGATTAACTTTATATAAAAAAGACGATGTTTGAAACAAATAATTTCATTTTCAACCCAAAAATATCCATTTTTAATTTCAAATCTCAGCGTTCCATCAAAAGTTGGATAGTTAAATTTTCATTTGGAAAATTTAATTTTAAATAAAAAAGAACGAAATGTGCTGCAACTTAATAGTTTTGTTCTCAATCACAAAGATGAATTTTCAAACGAGAAGATTAATTTCCTACCGAAAACACGAATTTTTATCAAAATATGTGCATTTTCAAACAAATGGTTTAATTTTCAACTACAAAAATATCAATTTTTAACTTCAAATAGGACTTCCGTTTCCGGCATGAAAGTGTAAAGTAGTGGGAATTGTGGATGCTGAGTTTTTCTGATATTGTGGTGAAATTTGAGGTGAGTGGATTGTGGAAGTGTGTGGAAGGGTGTGGAGGTGAGAGATCTAATTGAGGGATTGTGAGATTGTAAAGGGGAGGTAGATATTTTGGAGGATTGAGACAGATTTGTGTGGAACTTTGTTTGGAGGTTTGGAACAGGGTGGGAAGACTGTGTTGACGGATTGGTAGTAGAAGGGTTGGGTAGTGACAAAGAAAGGCGTGACAGGTAACAGACAGCGGCGATAGAGGCAGGGAAGATAGAAGGCGGGAAAATTTGAATTTTATTAATGGCTAGTGGAGCGAGCATCTCCTCGGAAGAAACAAAATTAGAGCAGGAAGTCTTCAGTACGCCGAAAGAGATAAAGGAAAGGAAGGCAAGGGTGAAGTATAAAAAAACTATAGAAAAGGAAAGATTGAGAGCAAAAAGCGTAGGGTCCATAGAAGCATTTATCAAAAGGAAGAGAGGGGAGAGGGAAAGCAGTGAAGAGAAGGAAGCTATCGGGGCCAGTATAAAATACCAGAAAATGTTTAGATCGCCGCGGGAAAAGCAGAGTTTGGTAGGGAAAAGCGATAACAGGGAGGGTGCCGACGGTAGCGGAGATGAAATTGAAATGTCGATGAAAGAAGAAAGACTAAAGGAAATTAGAGAAGTGATGATAGAGGTAATGGGGATTTATGAAGAAAAGCAGGAGAGAAGGGGAGAGGAATT
>NC_046665.1:30454884-30457580 GCF_010883055.1 Belonocnema kinseyi | reverse complement strand
TAAAAATAAAAATTCGAAACTTTATTTTCAAGTGCTCAGGGACCTCTTCACTCCAGAAAAATAATTTTATATCCTTCCGTTAACAATGTAAATGAACTCCTGAGAAACAGAAATAACAGCAGTAGCATCTAATACAAAAAATTTACACATGAAATGTTTCCATTTCCCTTTGTTAGAACTTACATTAGAAGACTGCTTACGTTCAAGTACAAAAACGATTTTTTTCTGGGTCTATTCAGCTTTAAAGCGGATAGTGGAAAAAGAAACTTGAATCACTTGGCCGGCAGAAATCTTACGCGGCCCTGTCTGAAACTTTCTCTAAATATACATTCTATGACTGTTTTCGTCTTAACACGATAACGGTTTTCTATATGGATCTATCAGACTTTGAACCAAACATCGGAAATAGAATATCGAATTATTTGCCTGACCGAGTCTTATGCGACCCTATCCGGAACTTTCTCGGAAATGAAGTGAGAATCCTCATTCATGCGGATATCAGAAAAAACAAATTTAATTATTTGGCCGACGAAATCTTATACAGCCCTGTCCCGAACTTTCTCGAAACTTACATTTTAAGACTGTTTTCGTCTTAACACGAAAACAGTTTTCTACACCCATAGAAATTAGTTATAAAATAAGTTAAAACCGACATTACAGTTTAGTATAATCTTTATCGATTTATAGAAATCGGGCATGTATATTAAAAAGAAATAAAGTATTTATTAATAGTTTATGAAAAATTTAATTTGGAAAATTACTATATTATAATATACTATATACTATAAATATACTATATTAAATTAAAGCAGGACCATAATGTCAAATATTAGAAAGATTAGAATAATTTTTTCACATTTTGAAAGAGAGGATTCTGAAATTTGCTGAAAACTATACTAAAAATGATGAGTTATTCGAAAAAAATGTGACAGTCGAAAATACGAACAAGACAATCGTAACCCGTCGTGAAACTCCACCAACTCATACTGCAGATTGATAGAACATAAATACTCACATTATCATTATAATTATTAGTATTTTTACACACAACAATGTAGAATACACATTCGCTGATGTAACTAACTTCACCTTTACTTCTATAAATAGTACGCAAACATCCATAATAAAAAAATCTTTAAACGGTATTGCCGATTTTGATTGTCACAATACTCGATTTCATTGCTATATGCGTGTGACACGAGGCGTCAGTAGGTTAGACAGCACTGACACAGAGGCATCCGTGAGTCACCGGGAGTTAGGCAGTAATGGAACGTTACACGTCTTTTCTTGAAGTTCATGATCCCAACGGAGCCGCCTTGATCTGCGCTTGCTTGGATTTGAGTGATGTTCATTGGCTACGGTGCGCACGCGAACTAGAGCCAATGAGCCCCTCACAGTTCAAGCATGCGCAAGTATTTTTGGATCACTTTTGGAATAATAATCTAACCAAAATTCGAGGTCGATAATACGATTCAACGCTTCTCCTTTACCACCACCTTGCCACCCGTACCGCCGCAATACAGGGCCTCTGCTTGTTATTTATAATCGAATTCTTATATCAATTTAAGCCTCTCTGCTTGTTATTTATGATCGCATTTTTATTTCAATTTCGGAAAAGACATTTTAAAGCCTTTAAAGAATCTAAACGAGCTATCTGGACCATTAAATATATCTACCTAAATGCCTGCGGAGAATTTCTCCGAGCTTCTCAGAGCCTTGAGAATCTTTAGCATATACTCTGAGATTTCTGTCGGTAGGGTTAGTATATTTTTAATTACAAGTTAATTTTTAAGCTATTATTTTTTAATAATATAAACATTAACATTAAGCAATATTTCTATGAAGCATGGAATTTGTTATTAAAGTCCATTGCTGGTGTGAAATGCGATAACAACTTTTGAAATTCTGAGGTTAGGAATTAATTTGAGAATATGAGAGCGAACTTCAGGTCGCAGCATTAGATAATTTTGGCCACTTTAATGTAAATCATCCGTATATCTACAAAAATCTATCAAATTTTATTTTTTGCTATGAAAGGTTACGAAAATGTACTACAAAAAATTTACAAAAGTTAAGATTTAACTTATTTTTCTTAATAAGAAAAAAATGATCCGTGTTTGAAATACATTGAAAATTAGTGGAATTTTTCTTACAAATTTCAAAAAAATTTCATTCAAATTTATAAAATTTGTAGTGAAAAAACAGAAATTATTTTAATCAGGACTAAAATAAAAAATAGCTTTTTATGTTTCCATTCTACGTCTTTTTGATAAATTTTTTAACTGCGAACCGTTCGCTCCTGAATTGTAAAATGTAATATTAACCTCAAAATCTCAATAAGTTGCTACCGCATTTTTTATCAGCAATGCAATTTTACAACAAATTCCATGCATCACAGGAATAATACTTTTGGTTAATGTTTATATTGAATGCAAATAATAACTGAAACATTAACTTATAAATAAAAATACACCAATGTTACACTAACTTTACTCAATATCAGAAAAGTACCATCAGACTCCTTGCACTCCACCTTCACTACAAAACAGCAGTATAAAATATATAGGCTTCCAATATTTGATGTGCTTTTAAACAATATATTATTATTATTATTATTACACCATTAAGCCATTTCCCTTTCGGGGTAGGCGTGACTCACTCGGCAGGGGAAAGGAGTAGTGTGTGGATGGGATAGA
>NC_046665.1:30445736-30454784 GCF_010883055.1 Belonocnema kinseyi | reverse complement strand
ACTGTTTTTTTTTCTCTGAATAAAATATTTTGTAGTTTTTCACTTCAACTCGCAATGAAATTGGAAGTTTTTAATATTTTGTAATAAAATTGATCAAAAATATGCATTGTCATGTTCTGCGACGAATGACGTTAGCGAAAGTTCATAATGTTTATTAAACAAATTGTCAATCATTTTTTTCCGAGGCGGTGCGTAATTCGTGCACAAACAACTTCCAACGTTTCGGGAGCCGAGCGAATTTTGGGAAAGCGAAAGCTATCAGTGAAAAGGTTGTTCAGGAAGGTTCAAGGAAGTTTTATGGAAAAGTTTAAATTAATTCGAATAGTACTTAACAAACTGTTAATGTTTTAATTTTTTGGCGCAATAGATTTTCTCCCGCGTAGACTACGGCCCGGCCGGTAAACCGCTATGCCAGCGTTACATACAAGTGTGTCACAGCCGAATTTCTGTAATTAAAAATACAGTTTATATAAAAATCATTGTTTATTAAGTATACAAAAGTGGTTTTTAATGTATAAATTGATATTTTGGTGCTAAAGATAATCATTATGTTACATTTATCCGTATTAAAAAATAATTAAATCTACTTTATTCCTCGTCCGATGAGATAATTGAATCGTCAGCTGATTTATATATTTCAATTTTTTAAATGATATTTTTCAAGTATATTAAGCAAGAATCAATTGATTAATTTATTATTACATACCACATTTCTGCTACATTTAAGAACAGGCACTGCACTATATTTATATCATAGAATTTTGTATAGCTATTAAGATAATTGAATCGAACAACTTTTATATATCACATAATATTTTAACGATGTACTCGGCTAATCGGAACAGACTTAACTAAACTGATATATTTTTTGTTTGTAAAGAAACAATCTAAAAGCCTATGTAAGCATACTGACAAATAGAGGTCAGATGAAGGGGACGCCAAATACAGAAAAAAAGAAATGTAGAGAGATTGTTTATTTTTAGGACTTTTATGATGTTCGTGTTTCTAGAAATGGCAACATGGAAATATTTTCATCAGAGAAAAAGAACTATTTCTTGTAAAACATGATTTTCCATATTTCTCGTATTTTAATGACCAAAACTCGTCTGATTGTGAGACACACTTGTGCATAACGAGATCTATCAAGCTAGCACCTCCACAAACGAAATTCCCAAATTTCTTCATGTCAGAATTTTGGGCTTTTTTTGGGCTGTATTGCCGATTTTTGGGCTCCGCTACACTGAAAAATTATCTAAAATATTAATTTTTGACAAAGTCATATATACGTGGTAGAGAAGGGTTGATTTTATACGTTAAGGGTTGAAGCCCAAAAATCAGAGTGGATATTTTGGAGAAGCACAAAAATCAGAGACCACATTGACACTAGAAAATTCCCAAAATATTATTTTTTGACAAAGTCGTATATACGTGGTAGAGAAAGGTTGATTTTATACGTTAAGGGTTGAAGCCCAAAAATCAGAGTGGGAATTTCCGAGGAGCCCAAGAATTAGAGACTCTACTGACACTGAAAAATTCTCAAAAATATTAATTTTTGACGAAGTCATATATAGATGGTAGAGAAGGGTTGATTTTATACGTTAAGGATTGAAGCCCAAAAATCGGAGTGGATATTTTGGAGGAGCCCAAAAATCAGAGACCACATTGATACTAGAAAATTCCCAAAAATATTATTTTTTGAGAACGTCATATATACGTGGTAGAGAAAGGTTGATTTTACACGTTAAGGGTTGAAGCCCAAAAATCGGAGTGGATATTTTTGAGAAGCCCAAAAATCAGAGACAACACTAACACTAGAAAATTCTGAAAAATATTAGTTTTTGACAAAGTCGTATATACGTGGTAGAGAAGGGTTGATTTTATACGTTAAGGGTTGAAGCCCAAAAATTAGAGTGGGTATTTCCGAGGAGCCCAAAAATTAGAGACTCTACTGACACTGGAAAATTCTCAAAAATATTAATTTTTGACAAAGTCATATACCATACGTAGTAGAGACGGGTTGATTTTATACGTTAAGGGTTGAAGTACAAAAATCAGAGCCTACATTAACACTAGACAATTCGTAAAATTATTATTTTTTGACAAAGTCATATATACGTGGTAGAGAAAGGTTGATTTTATAAGTTAAGGGTTGAAACCCAAAAATCGGAGTGAATAATTTCGAGGAGCCCAAAAATCAAAGACTGTATTAACACTAAAAAATTCTCAAAAATATTAGTTTTTGACAAAGTCGTATATACGTGGTAGAGAAGGGTTGATTTTATGAGTTAAGCGTTGAAGCCACTAGGGTTAGTAGAGTCTCTGATTTTTGGGCTTCAACCTTTAACGTATAAAATCAACCCTTCTCTATCACGTATATATGAATTTGTCAAAAATAATATTTTTGAGATTTTTTTTTAATTTATCTGCTATATCATCAGAGATTGTACCTTACCGACAGTAGATCAACCCTCCAAACCATGAAGGCCGAAAATCTATACAATATCGATCAAGTTAAGAATCTTCAATAACAGAAAATGCTTAACGTCTTAATAAGACTAGATGGAAAATAATATTTTCAAATTAAAATTATTTCTTGGAAAAAAGATACTATTCCATCTTCACTCCATTGGGAAACTTCTGATTTCCGGTCAAGTGCTTTTCCAATTAAGCTGTCAGAGGGATCAGAATAAGAATTCTTAATTCAAGAAAATAAAGCTAATTTTTAGCTAAGTGTTAATAATAAAAGTAATTTTTTTTAAATTTATCTGCTGTATCATCATCTTGTACCTTACCGACAGTAGATCAACCCTCCAAACCATGAAGATAGAAAATGTACACAATATCGATCAAGTTAAGAATTTTCAATAAGAGAAAATGCTTAACGTCTTAATAAGACTAGATGGAAAATAATATTTTCAAATTAAAATTATTTCTTGAAAAAAAGATCCTACTCCATCTTCACTTCATTGGGAAGATGGAGTGAAGATGGAGTAGGATCTTTTTTTCAAGAAATAATTTTAATTTGAAAATATTATTTTCCATCTAGTCTTATTAAGACGTTAAGCATTTTCTGTTATTGAAGATTCTTAACTTGATCGATAATGTGTAGATTTTCTGCCTTCATGGTTTGGAGGGTTGATCTACTGTCGGTAAGGTACAATCTCTGATGATATAGCAGATAAATTTAAAAAAATAAAATAAAAAATAATTTACTTGTATTATTAACACCTAGCTAAAAATTAGCGTTATTTTCTTGAATTAAGAGTCCTTATTCTGATCCCTCTAATAGCTTAATTGGAAAAGCACCTGACCGGAAATCAGAAGTTTTGTGGTTCGATTCCCAATGGAGTGAAGATGGAGTTGGATCTTTTTTTCAAGAAATAATTTTAATTTGAATATTTTCTTATGTTAATGTAGTCTCTGATTTTTGGGCTCCGCGAAAATATCCACTCCGATTTTTGGGCTTCAAACCTTAACTTATAAAATCAACCCTTTTCTACCACGTATATACGACTTTGTCAAAAAATAATATTTTTGAGAATTTTCTAGTGGTCATGTAGTCTCTGATTTTTGGGCTCCTCGAAAATATCCACTCCGGTTTTTGGGCTTCAACCCTTAACTGATAAAATTAACCCTGCTCTACCGCGTATATATGACTTTGTCAAAAAATAATATTTTTGAGAATTTTCTAGTGGTTATGTAGTCTCTGATTTTTGGGCTCCTCGAAAATATCCACTCCGATTTTTGGGCTTCAACCCTTAACTGATAAAATCAACCCTTCTCTACCACGTATATACGACTTTGTCAAAAAATAATATTTTTGAGAATTTTCTAGTGGTTATGTAGTCTCTGATTTTTGGTCTCCTCGAAAATATCCACTCCGATTTTTGGGCTTCAACCCTTAACTGATAAAATCAACCCTTCTCTACCACGTATATACGACTTTGTCAAAAAATAATATTTTTGAGAATTTTCTAGTGGTTATGTAGTCTTTGATTTTTGGGCTCCTCGAAAATATCCACTCCGATTTTTGGGCTTCAACCCTTAACTTATAAAATCAAACCTTCTTTACCGTATATATATGACTTTGTCAAGAAATAATATTTTTGAGAATTTTCAAGTCTCAGTAGAGTTTATGATTATTGGGCTTCTTAAAAATATCTACTCCGATTTTCGGCCCCCAACACTTGACGTTAAAAAACAGTCCCTTTTTAATAATCAAACATAATTTTGTGCAAACCAATCTTTTTCGGAATATTATAGTGTTACTATAGTCTGATATTTTTCGAATTTTACTGTTCAAATGGAGTCGCTGATTTTTGGGCTGTTCAACAATGCCAACACCAAGGTTTAAGTTTTTATTATTAGGTTGACGTTTTTTTACACAGGGGTGGTTTTTCTAATATAAGGTTAAGTGCATTTGAGACTCTAAAATAAGCTAAAAATCTATTGCATTTTGGATTCCGCAATTTTTATTTTTTACAGGGGGGTGGTTTTTTGAAAATGAGGGTAGTTTTTTATTTTTTATTTCATGCATTTTAGAGCCCAAAATAAGCCCAAAATTCTGGTGTTCTTTGCTTTTTCCTAATTTGATTTTTTACATAGGGGGTGGTTTTCTATTTTGTAGGGGTGGTTATGGAAATTGGTTGTTAATGCGTTTAAGAGCCCAAAAAAAGCCCAAAATTCTGACGTGTTTGATTCTTTTTTTCTTACAATTTTTATATAGTGGGTGTGTTGGCTTGATTCAAGTCAGCACCTCCACTCAAAATTTGAATTTTCACAAAAAGTAGCGGAGCCCAAAAATCGGCAATACAGCCCAAAAAAAGCCCAAAATGGCCCAAAATTCTGACATAAAGAAATTTGGGAATTTCGTTTGTGGAGGTGCTAGTTTGATAGACCTTACCTAACGCTGGGGTAGTGGTTTACCGACCAGCCCGCAGTCTACGCGGGAGAAAATATATTGGGCCAGACAATTAAAACATCAACAGTTTGTTAAGTACTAACTTAATGGAGCTAAAACTTTCTAGAAAACTTCCTTGAACCTTCCTGAACAACTTTCTGACTGAAAGTTTTCGCTTGCCCACAATTCGCTTGACTCCCGAAATGTTGGAAGTTTTTTGTGCGCGAATTATGCACCGTCTCGGAAAAAAATTATTTACAATTTTTCTAATAAACGTTTTGAACTTTCGGTAACGTCATTCATCGAAAAACATGATAATGCATATTTCTGATGAGTTTCATCACAAAATGTTAAAAACTTCCCATTTTGTTGCGAGTTGAAGTGAAAAAATGAAAAATATTTCATTCAGAGAAAAAAACAGTTTTTCGTAAATAATTTGAAAAATAAAAAAGCTATAACTTTTTTTGTCAGAAGAAAAAGATGCGGCATTACATTTTCATTCTGAATATACATTTGAAAAATTACAATTCGAGACTTTATTTTAAAGTGCTCAGGGGCATCCCCACTCCAGCAAAATAATTCTAAATCTCCTTTTTGCATCCGGAACCTCAATTGTCGGCTTTAGGCTGTTTTACATGAATCATATTTTAACGTTTCGACTCACTATGCGTCACCATACCTGACTCTTGCCTACTTCATTCGTTTATTTTCAATTTTTAAAATATTGAATTCCATATACATATTACTTCAATGTATTAGCTCACAAGAAAAACCCATGTTCTTGATTATAAACTAAGATCCATAGGGGAAAAATCTACTGGCAGTCTCATGTCAGATCGGACCCAGATCTGGCGTTGTCTAGACCATCTGGTCATGATAGTCTAGTCCTGGGCAGATCTGGCACTGGTCACAATCCATAATATACAAATTTTCAAGTGTCAACCAACCAAATATTTAAAAATATTTTCGAAAAATTGCCAGGATGTCTGAAATTATACAACATAAGAAATTAAAACTATAAAAAATCAATTTTTTCTTTATTTTCTTGATAGGTCTAGTCCAATCAGATCTAGGACAGATCCGAAATCCATACTATGAAAATTTCGAAATGTCAGTCATCCAAATTTTTTTCCCCATTTTCGAAAAACGGTCAGCGTGTCTAAAATTATACGAAATACGATACTAACACTACTGAAAATCAAATTTTTTTCTTATTATCTTGACAGTCTAGTCTGGCCCAGATCTGAACTCGTCAGCAATCCATAACACCAAGATTTCTTGAAAATGTTTTCTCCGTTTTCGAAAAATTTGTTTGATATCTAATCTTATACAAATTACGAAACTATCAAAATAAATTCCTTTCTTTAGTTACATCAACTTAAATGCACCTCAATAACAGAGGAAATACTTGAAAAGTTTTCATCAACATTGTTTTTATTGACGTGAGGCCTTTGTTAAATAAGAATTTTTTATCGCGACCTCAGAAAGAAGTGTTTCATTTGATATGCTAATTGTAAGTAGTGTTAATAGTTATTAGATTATTACTCTTTAAGAGGGGGGGGGGCTAAGTCTGTGATTTTTTCTACTCTAAAAGGTACTAGAAATGCGTCTCTAAAACGGTTTGACAGAATTTTCTCTGGTTCGTCAAACATGACGGTACACTTTCGGCCATACTGAAAGTATGTCCCATGATTCGCATGTTACAATGTTCTAAGAATTTAAACGCGTTTCTTTTAATTCACAGGAAACCCTTTGCGAGGTCTCGATCGTTCATTTTTGACAAATTTCGTTTTTCTGATTTTTGACAACTTCAAACAAAGGGCTTTTTACTCTCAAGTTGAGACTCGAGGAATCGGATACTCTATGTCAGGGGTTTTCAGCGAGGAGAAATTTGGTCCCAAAGACTCATTTGAAAGATGTCTTGTTTCCACCACGGCGCGGCGCCTCACTCAGCATGGAAATACATTGAGATTTAGGGAGATGTGTAGTAACGCTATAATGTCATACTCTCAAATGCGTTTGTGTGGCACACAGGTGAGTCATATGTGTGACTGTTGTGTGTCGATTACGACTCAAGAATCAGAAACACGCTCCCACGCCCATCACTCGAGTAGAATTCGGCTCGACTCCTGTTGACATTTAGCAACTCTTATACCTCGGCTAGTTCTTTTAAATCCTGCAAACTCTCTGATGTTGAAGTCGTGAGAGTGTAAATTTAGGAGTATTTAGATCGTAGGAGTTTCAACTCGAGAGTGAACAGCCCAATATTTTTAATCAAGTGCGACACTCACTGTTTCGGGGCAGCAACAGTGATAAAATAAGGTCAGTATCAAGTGCGGTAATGCCAATGATAAAAATTGCCCTCTTCTCGCTACGGCCGAATGCTAAGTGCTCAATATTTTGACTAAACTGTAACATTCACAGTTTAAGGGCAGCTTGAATAAGATCAGTATCAAGTTCGATTCTTCGAATCATATATATCGCACACTTCTCACGATGTTTGAAGGCGAAGCACTCAATATTTGGAATTAACTGCAACACTCACTGTTTTAGGGCAGAAACGGTGATAAAATAACGTCAAGATCAAAGGCGACCGTTGCGGGAAGTTGACGGTATTAATGATTAGCACAGACGCAATTAATAACGATCTTATTTCAGAACCGGTGCTACCCTGGAACAGTGAGTGTTGCAGTTAATTCGATATATTGAGCGCCTCGCGTTCTAACGTTGTGATAAGCGGGTGATATATATGATTCGAACAATCGAACATCATACTGACCTTATTTGATAGCTTTTTTTGCCTCAAAATAGTCAACGTTGCAGTTTATTTCAAATATAGAATGCTTTGCGTCCAAACGTTGCAAGAAGCGGGCTATTCATATAATTGTCATTACCGCCCTTGATAATAACCTTACTCAAGCACCGTTGCTGTCTTAAATTGCGAATGTTGCAGTTTAGCCAAAACATTGAGCGCTTAGCGTTCGGCCGTTGCGAAAAAAAGATGATTATTATGATTGGCATTACCACGTTTGATACTGACCTTATTTTATCAACATTGCTGCTTCGAAATAGTAAGTGTCATAGTTGATTAAGTATATTGAGCGCTTAGCGTTCCAACGTTGCGAGAAGCGTGCTTTGTGAGACAGAGGTAATGAGGTTAATGAGCTTGTCACAAGACTTGCCACTATCGTCTTCAGCATACCCGATCAGAATAAACTAGTATAAGGTATATAAAGTAGAATGTTATAAACAGTTGTAAGCACTCAATAGAAGCTCAAGGCGTAAACTTAAATTCAAGTTGAGTGCCCTTTTACAAAATGTTAATTGACTAATAAAGAAGTAAGTAAAATCCCATTTCAACTAATTAGAATAATATATAATGAAAGGTCTAAAAGGAGTTTCAATTTTTTTTAGATACCTATAAGTGCATCATTAAAATTATTATTTCACCCACATAAAGAAACTAAAATAGTTACCCAATAATGTTCAGTGTAATCCTCACTGTTAAAAATATCTTGTTGAATTTTCAACTGTAGGGGAGCGAACAGGAAGTGTCAGATAACCCTCTCTCCTGCGTCAAGCAGAGTTCGGCGCAGTATGCGTAGCCGGCGGCGTATGCGTGTGTGTGAGATGAGACAAAGAGTGAGGGTAAGCGAATGAAAAAGAAATCGAGAAAAGAGAAGTGTCGTAGAGTCTACTGTACATGTAATTGAAATTTCAGTAAAGCAAAAACAATTTTATTAGGCACAGTTAGTCAATTTCAAAACAAGTATAATTTTTCAGGGCATTGAATAGGTTTGATTCGAGATTTTCAAATAATCACAAATATCAAAGAAAACCCATTAAGATACCTTTAAAATACTGTGCTTTGAATTTCACTAATTGCACCAAAAGAATTCTGATAAGTAATTGTGAGTTATTTCGTACATTTGTGCCGTAAGATCCATGAGATTAATAAAGTGCATATAATCTTAATAAAAATAAGCCGCTTTAAAGAGGAATTATATTACCATTAATATATATATATGCCGATGCACCATTCGGTACGGTTTTGATTCCTCTAGAATCAAACCGAAGGGCCTATGACAAAGCCACCGAACGCGTCCTCGGGTTGCGGATAGAGGGTCCCTGTACCAAGGGTTTCTGCT
>NC_046665.1:30443379-30445636 GCF_010883055.1 Belonocnema kinseyi | reverse complement strand
TAAGATATTCACAGCTATCCTAAATGATAGGATTGTTCGGGCAATTGAACCTGTGTGGCAAGAAATGTATGAACAACGAGGCTCAAAGAAAGGCGTAGCGGGTAGTCGGGAGAACCTGCTCATCGATAGATATGTCTGCAAAGATGCAGTATTCTACCAGCGTGACCTAATGATGGCCTGGATTGATTATCGGAAAGCTTTCGATTCGACCCCCATAGACTTATCATCTATCTTTTGGAAATCTTAAAGTTTCATCCGTAAATAGTTAGGTGCATAGAGAGATTGATGCCGCTTTGGAAAACCAGATTTACTATCTCATCTGGAAAAAATCGTGTGACAACTAACAAGGTCATCTTTCAGAGAGGTGTGTTTCAGGGCGACACCATGAGCCCACTCCTCTTTTGCCTTACATTATTGTCACTATCTCTAGCACTTCGCGATTCCGACGGGTACTTGTGCGGCAAACCTGCAGATCGAAAGTACAAGGTCACTAACGTATTTTACATGGACGATCTTAAGATCTATGCTAAAAACAAGGAGCAACTACATCTAGCTCTAGGGATTGTCGAACGATATACTAAGGAAATTGGAATGGAATTCGGGTTAGACAAATGCGCCAAGGTTTATTTTAAGCAAGGAAAATTTAATGGCATCCCTGAAGATCCTAAGTTCGTTCATAGAAGCGCTATACGACACCTTTGCGCTAGAGAGACTTATACATACCTGGGCGTGCCACAGAGCCGCATTCAGGATGTGATATCTATAAAGGATACTCTCCGAAGCAGATACAAACGTCTCATTCGGCAGATTTGGTCTTCCGAACTGTCGGCGAGGAACAAAGTATCTGCAACGAACATGCTTGCCGTCCCGGTAGTACTCTATTCATTTGGAGTAGTTCCATGGAAGAAGAACGAGCTCAGAACCCTTGATATCGGGACAAGAAAGGTTATGCACATAAACAACAGCATGCATCTTAAATCTTCCGTTCCGCGACTGTACATCTCACGCTTTCAAGGTGGTCGCGGAATATTGAGTCTTGAATGTCTTCACAATAGGATTATTCTGGGAACAGCACATAGAGTTGCAAATGGAAGAGACCCTCTTCTTAAAATGGTCAGGAATCACGAAGAAGTGGGCTAAGGAGCGTTTCTGTACAAAGCAGCGGACGAGGCTGAAACACTCGGACTTAACTTCAATATTAGGGGTGAGGAAAATGCATCAATTCTTATCTATCTCGAGTACTCATTCCGGAAAGCCCGGAATAAGAAAGCGCAAGAGAAAAACTTTCGTGAACAGCTCCTCGACAAGAGGATGCGCGGTATATTCCACAGAAATGTGAAGGATCAGTCCATGTCTTGTGAGCTAACGTTTGCTTTCCTTAAATCGCCCGGATTGAAGTCTGGTACGGAGGGTTTCATTTTTGCATGCCAAGACGGTGTCATTTCCACCTTAACATACCGTCGCCACATTTTGAGAAAAGACATTCCTGATGATAGCTGCAGGGCATGCCATGCACACCCCGAGCATTTAGTTCACGTGCTATCTAGTTGTCCAACTCACGCGGGAACGACCTACATTCAAAGGCACAATGCGGCACTAAGAGGGCTTTATTATCATCTCTGTCACTCTTACGGCATTAACCTTAATATCGCTCCTCTAAATGCTCCTAGGGAAATCGAGTCAATTGTCGAGAATGGGAAGTGCTTCATAAACTGGAACTTTATATTCTCGACAATTGTTTCTGTTGCTCACTCGAGGCCTGACATGGTTCTTCTTGACTTCGAGAAGCGAATCATGATCGTTATCGAATTTTCGGCACCAGCTGACAAAATATGATGGCCAAGGAGAATTAAAAGAAATAGAGGTATGAAGACTTTATAAGGGAGTTCGGACGATTGTACCCGGAATATTCTGTTAAATTGATCGTCCTTATCATCGACACTCTTGGAGGTGCCAAGCTTTCACTGGCTAATGGCCTGAAAAGCATCCGTGCGTGTCAACAATATGCTAAAACACTTGCGGGAAAAATGCAGAAGGCGGTGGTCCTTGGGTCGCTCCGTGTTCTTAGGGTGCACGAGGCTTTTGCTGGATCGTCGTATTAATTCCGTTACAGACTGTAACTAACTATCTCATGGTTGTGAGACGTGGTTGTGGCTGAAATTTTACCGCGATTGCGCTGGGAGCGGGTGCAATTTTTCAGATAAGCACCCGCTCCCGGAGAAATCCTGCGGTTGTCCTTATGACAAATTTTTAATAT
>NC_046665.1:30436220-30443279 GCF_010883055.1 Belonocnema kinseyi | reverse complement strand
CCCCTGCCGAGTGAGTCACGCCTACCCCGAAAGGGAAATGGCTTAATGGTGTAATAATAATAATAATAATAATAATAATAATAATAATAATAATAATAATATATATTAGAGTGGTCAAAAAATGCATTGCACAATTTTATTCACTCAAAAGGGCAAGACACCCCCGCTCCCAAGTTTCCATTTCCTGAGAAAGAAAATCTGTAATTTTTAGTTTTTCAAAATTCGAATATCAACACGTGCCACCGGGTACTTCAAAATTTTGTTTAATTAACATGGGGTCACTTTAAATTGTCGAAAAATGGACTCATGTTCCACGGTTTTATCGAAACGTACCGAAATTCTTAGGGATTACAGAGAAGTGTCTAAGAAATAAAACCATACTAATTACTTTTATCCCCCCCCCTGTCTTCCTCCACGCAACCCCCAAAAATCCAAAAACGTTTTTTTACGTATTATTGGTACTTTTTAGCAATTATTGTCGTCTTTTTTATACAAATAATTACTAATGGACCATTTAAATATTCGCCATGACTTTGAAACATTATTCAATTGCTTAAATAAATGTAAATTAATTAAACAATTATTTATTTTCAACAAATGTAAAAAATAATCGTATGTTCTACTTTTTGTAGAATAATTATATAATTTTGAGACATTTCTTCTAATGTTTCACAAATTTCTATTTATTTATTATTATATTTGTTTAAACAATTTAAAAGTGGTTAACGTATTCTTTCTATACACTATACAGTCCGAAACATAATTGTATGTGTTCTATTTCATTTTGTTTTTTAGTTAGTAAAACAACTGCTTGAGCAAATAAAGATGGTTCAAACAAATAGAAATTTATTAAACACTAAGAGAAATGTATCAAAACTATGTAATTATTCAACAAAACGTGGCATAGCATGTTAATTTGAAAAGAAAGTCGATATCTCTGGCTCAAATTTAGAAATAGACAATAAATAATTGTTTAAATAATTACATAATATTTATATTTCTTTAAATAATTGGAAATTGTTTAAAAAGCCATAGGAAATATTTAAATTGTCCATTAGCAATTGTTTTTATGAAAAAGGCGACGGGAATGGTTAAAAGTAACAATTATACGTAAAAATGTAGTTTATTTTTGGGCCATATTTGGGGGGCTGCGGGTTGGGTGACGGTGGTTCGGAAATAAAAGTAATGAGTAAATAATTAAATAAGAAAACAGTATTAGTACATAGACCTTCCGGCTATCATTTGGAAAGAAGTGCAAGCATATAAATTCATTATAGGCCTATAATTATTTTCCTGTAATGAAATTACTATAATTTTTGCAAGACTTTATGACTACCAATAAGAATAATTATTCGATCAGTTATCGGAAAAATTATAGAGAAATAATTATATAAATTTATAATATTGAAATATTGACATAATTGTTGCAAAAAGTAGAAGATACCCATAGCTTTTAAGTTTCATTTTACCTTTATTCTTAAATGAAGCTTCTTTAAATATGTCCAGTTTAATGTACTATTGTATGCGTAGTTCAAAATAAATGATTCATTTATACTTCCTGCTACTTCTTGTAATAATAATATCAATATTATTAATTACCATAATTATTGTCCTACCATTTTTTCTATAATTATTCCAATCATTATTCCTGTAATTGCAAAAAAATTCTAGGAAGTTCATTATAAGAAAATCATTATAGGTCTATAATGATTTCCACGACAATAAAAGATCAGAAGACCAGATGTAAAAATTTTATTTATCTTTATTTTTAATTGCTTCCTTATTTTTTAAACAAAAAATCCTCCTGAACGAAAAGGAATTTAAGTGAAGAACAAATATAATCACCAGATGAGGAACAGCTAGGGAAGAACAGCTATTTTTACGTTAAAATTCGGAAGTTGCAATTAAAGCAATTGAAATTGAAAATTGTAGCTCCTGATTCATTTTTTAAATTTTATTCGAATAAAGTGTTACAACTATATTGGTTATAGTTTATATATACTGATACTATAGCATTTCTAGTAGGATCCTTCACTCCCCTTTTCCAGAAAATATCATCGAGAAGAAAATATTTCTCGCAAACAAACTGGTCAGCTGTTATTAAAAAAATCTTCCCTATTTATTTTTTTCTGATATATATCAACTAAATTTTGAAGCACTTTGAAAAAATGAATTTTTCTGCCGTCATTACGACTCGAATGGTAGCCGGATTGACAGTTTAGGGCAATTTACTTCACCATATTTTTCTTTTTCTTCGCCCACTCAATTTTGATACTTATTTTTACTCGAATCAACCGCTTTGAAGTTTTGTACTCTTGTAGACATTTAAGGCTTAAATTTGATCAATATTATTGTTTTTAAGAAAAATTCCCATTTAGCGGCATGTTAGAGTAGGGACACGTGCGAGAAGCGCCGCCACGCGGCGATATTTCGCAAACAGAAACTCATAGCAATTAAGTCCCGAACTTTTATAGCTGAAATACGGAGAGTCGAATAGTGCTGGCATACCACCGCTTTATATTGAGATCCAAGACATAATCTGTGCATCTATCATTTGTTCATTTGTAACAATTGTTAAATCAATCACCGATTTCATCAAAAAAATTAAATGATAATCACTTTTGAACAACAAGATGAATCAGATTTCCAATAGTTTGAAAAAGGTTCTACTCTCTTCTGCCTATGAAGAATCAAGTGATGACGATGGTGACAATTTTCGCTCTTTAATTGAAATGCTGCACGCTAAATTCAACAATGGAAAAACTGAAAAATCCTCCAAAATACAAATTTGAACTTTATTACCGGTAAAATGGAGTGAAAGACGCTTTTGTGAAACTATGAATACGTCAAGGCATTTGTCAAGGGTTGCTAAGAACTTAATTAAAGAAACAGGGATCTTTTCAACACCTGAATCGAACACAGCAAAAACAGATGATAAACTTTACATCGATTTCCGACAAAAGATTCTTTCCAACAAAAATTAACTTCACAAGATAAACCTTAAACAAATATTGGTCAAACTTTCTTTTGTTTTTTCATGACAAACACATGTTTTTTGAAAGACGCCAAGTTGGCTAAACAAAACTTTATCGCTCAAAAAAATTCTCTGCAACAAATTTTATTCTTAATTTATTCTGTGAAATTAGGTATATATAACGTAAAATCATTGTTTTAAATGACACTCAAAATTTCATTTCTAACATTTTTTATTATAGGTCCAACAATTTCAAATCAAGTAAAATTAAAAATTATGAATTTTTATAACGATGATGATTATAGTGCTCTGATGTCAGGCTTGCAAGACTTTGTTTCAATACGAGGTGAAGATGGAAATCGAGTATACGCCCAAAAAAGAGTCGTCCTTTCTAACCTCAAAGAACTATACCGATGTTTTCTCTTTGCGCCTGAAACATTGTGTGTTAGCAGGAGCAAGTGGAACACATACCATTTGTGTTTGCACAATTCATGAGAACGTGAAGTTAATGATGCTTGGTAATTATCAAATTAATTTTTATTTATAAATAAATGAATCTTCTGCTAATTTAATGACTTTCATTTTAGGTGAAAATTTTCATTCTTTAACGAAAAATACGGAAAACCACATCAAACACTAGAGCGATTGCTTAAGCATAATTATATGTGAGTCTCCGTCGTTTTAATGTTACTTAGGTGGATTAGAAGTAGTTTGAAAACCTTTATTAAGCCAACAGATGAATTTGTTGACGATTTTTGTAAAGAGTTGAGAACTCTTCTACCTCACTCATTCATCTCTAAAGAAGAAGCTAAATTTTTGAAAGCATGAAAAGAATCATTAAAACCAAATGAATTTATTAAATTGTCATTTGCGATTTTGCTGAAAATTATTGCAAAGTAAATAACGAACTTGGACACCGAAGTCTAGTGATTACTTCAGATAATAATAATAATAATAATAATAATAATAATAATAATAATAATAATAATAATAATATTAATAACCATGATGCCGTCGCTGTTCATGTTTTCATCGGAATAATTACTGATTTTGTGAAAAGTTTTTCTGAAAGTGTTCACAACATTTATTATTTCTCGGATGGGGCTCCTCAACAATTTAAAAACTACAAAACTTTGTACATTTATATTATCATGCAAGTGATTTTGGCATACGTGTCGAATGGTATTTTTCGCGACTGCCCATGGCAAAGATCCGTGTGACGGTATTGGTGGCACTGTCAAACGACAAGCAGCGAGAGCAAGTCTCCAACTAGCAGTTGATGACCAAATAACGACACCTCACGAACTCTTCGATTGGGCTTCTGCACCGGAAAACCTTCCAAATATCACGGTCAGGTTTTCCTCAGAAGAGGATTACAATAAAGCTGTGAATGATATGAATGACAAATTTTTAAAAACAAAACCAATTACGGGAACTCAGCAATTATACAGTGTAATTCCAGACACAGATGGTTGTTTCTATATTAAAAAATTTTCAAATTTGAATGAACATACAATATGTAAAATATTTAAACGCCAAAGAAAATTAAATAAATTGTTTGTTTTATTACTATCGAAAAAATTTAATTTGAATCCTATCAACCCTAGAATTCTAGTTATTGGTTTGATTTTAGACTATATATTAAGTATGATATAACGAGAAATCATTTACTTGCATTTATCTTATTATATAAACAAAATTTCTAGAAAAAGAAAATTTGAAAAACTGAAAAAAAAATTAAATTGAAAAAAAATCGACCTCCTCTGGGATTGGCGAGAATAACCGCAGAATTAACTAAGAGTTTTTTTAAAAAGAAAATTAAAAAAACATTGCGAACTTAAAAAACTTAAAGGGTTTTCCCAAAAAACACAAAAATTTTATAGAGTTTACTATCCAAACATTTTTTTGTATTTTTTAAAAGTACATTTAGTTACAAAGATTTTGAAAAAAAACATCTCGATCAGCTAATTTTTGACAAAGTTATGACAATTAAAAAAAAAAATCATCTTTTAAAAAAATTCATTCCTTTTTTTTGAGGTGCGTAAAAAAATTTGAAAATGTTCTGAAACGTGTTTTTAGTTGGGTAGAACATAATTACAAAGTTTCAGTCAAATCGAAAGAGGTTCGGTTCAAAAGTGGTCGATTTTCAAATACAACTGCTTGCGTCACAATAAATGTGTTGTTTTGGTCAGAATTGATGAATTATTTTGCTTCAAGAATCACACCATTTGGTTCAATTTCATTGCTTTTCATTCGAAAAATTAAAATATTATTAACAGAAAGCGGAGGAGCCTTCTTTTTCGAGTGGGGGACCTAGCCATAGAATTATAAAATTAAATGGCAGAATGTGAAACAACAAAATAAAACAAATAAACACAAGAAACTAAACACAAAAAGGTAATAAGAAATACAACACAATTAATACAGAAGGGAACAGACAGGAATTTTTTTTCTTAAGCTTACCAATAAAATTACTATCCGCTCTCGAGACCTTTCACAAAAGAAATGACAAGCATACCATCGTCAATGGAAATAATAAGTTCGCTTTTCGCTTTAAAAAGTGATAGTCGTTCATCATGCAGCATTCACTCATTATTTACATCGACGACGGTATGTTTGTCTGTCATTTCTTTTGTGAAAGGCCTTTGAAAAAGTGATTTCTTAGTCAAGTTCAAATCTTCTGCGCTTAGCGTTTGCCCGTTCTGAGAAGTGCGCTATATGAGTCAACGGTGTTGACTCATATTGTCATTCGTTTGGTTAAACATGTTACTGACCACTTCTTGATGCATGTTTCGTATACAGACATCGCTTGTGTCGCTAAAGCTACTAGGATTGGTTCTATTCGCTGATCATGAGCGCTTAGGGTTCGGCACTCTTGAGAACAGTACAATGTAATTATCGGAATGTACGCACTAGTTACTAATATTACTTTTGGTACCATTTCTGCCTTTAAAGAAGTGATTAATTAGTCAAATTAAAATCTTGGGCGCTTAGGGTGTGATCGTTTTGAGAAGCGCGCTGTATGAGTCAACGGTGTAGGCGAAAATATGACAAGCCACGATCTGAACCGTGAGTTGTTTAAACCATCCTAATTTGCTCAATTAGTTTGTTTACAATAACTAAATAGTGTATTACATGACTGTATAGTGTATACAAAGAATAAATGACTCACCTTTTAATTCTTTAAGCAAATATAACTTGTTAAAATAATTACTTTTTGAAAAATACTTTTAAAATCGTATTTTCTGAGTCAAACATAATATTCAATGATATCGAGGACTAGTAAATTCTGCTAAAATATTAATTTTATTGTTTCTGCAATTAATTATTGATTTAAAAAAAATTATGTCAAATTAAGTATGGATGGTTTACATCAAGAAAACAACGTAACAAAAAAAAGAAAACAACAACATCTACATAAAGTTTCTTAGACTAACAATGTCGAAGAAGTGGACATCTCTCCCTCACCTTTTAAAATATTTGAAAATAAACAACAAATAATTGTTTAAATAATTACATAATGTTTTTAGAACAATTTTCTACTCCAAACAATTACATTTCAATCATAAAATACAATTTTTTTCTCCATTTTTTGGGATTAAATAATTGTTTAAATAATTTGCATTTGCTTACACAATTGGAAACTGTTTTTAAAACTCATGGAAAATTCCATACTATTCCCATTTAATAATTTTCAATTCTGGGTTTCCATAAAGACCACACTAAATCAGCCGTAAATAATGATCACCTCTTGCAATCAACATTGGAGTGTTGTTGGAGTGTTTTTTAGCGATGATACTTTAAAATTTAAACAGTTTAAACACCGTAAACCCAGGATCGAGCCAAGGATTTAGATTGAGTGCCTTTCAGGCCTCACTCAACTTTCCTATTGTTAGAGATTACAGCTGCTTGAGAGAAATTAAAAATAATCAAAATATCAAGAAATTTAATTTTAATATTCTGTATCACGTTAATTACATAACGACGAGACGATTAAAGAAAAAAAGAAGAATATGGGTTAATCCGTTCAATTTCTGTTGAGAGTTTTGATAATGTTTCATAAGAATACATAACATTAAAAATAT
>NC_046665.1:30433377-30436120 GCF_010883055.1 Belonocnema kinseyi | reverse complement strand
CGGATAGAGGATCCCTGTACCAAGGGTTTTTATTGAATATGGTTACAAATATTAAGAGGCAGTCGCGGACCATTGCCAGGGTTGGCCCCGAAGGAATTAACCCCCAAGCGAAAGTGTAAAAACCGTGTCGAAAGCTGAATGGCACCTGGGTGAGGTGTCTAGAAAGGTGACTCTGAGATACCGGGCGACCTCTCAGAGTACGCAGCTTTATCCTTGCATGCGGGGCTGTACTAGGATGGATGAACCCCTTTCCCTAGCTTCTCATGGGAACAACCATGATTACACCAAACATAGTTGTAGTAAGTGCAGTTTAAAGGAATAGAACGCGCAGGTCTTTCCAGAAAGGGTCGCCCACCAATGCCAACCACTCTAGAACTGGCGGAGCCAATGAAGATAGAGTCAATGCGAGGGATCGGCAGAATCTCAGGACTTTTAAGTGGACGGAGCGAAAAAATCAAGACTTGCTAGAGTGCAACGATGCGAGTGTGGCCCCTGCACGGGCTTACATGGCACGACTCCATGCTCTGTGGTGCGAGAAAAACCCAGAGCTATCGCTCTTTTCGCAGCAACGTCTGGAAAACCATGCCGAACTAATCCAAAAAAGGGACTCTGTAAGCGGAGCGCCTATTCTACTACAGCCAGAATAAGCCGGTAATAGAGGAAGATAGGCGACACAAAGACCAACCGCTGGCAGGCATCCCATAGAGGAAGAGCGATGCTTTATGACCTGGAGAAACATCAATATTCAGGTTTCTCTCAAGCCTAAGCATCTGGTTGAAATGGATGAAGAACTTCGAGAAAAATTTTGTGAAGAATCAGGCCTCTAAACTACCAATTTTTCTGTATATTATGCAGCAAAAGCTTTGGCCAATGCGAACTCCTGACCCATTATCATACACTTAACAAGTCAAAGCTGCTGTCCATCAGGTAGCATATTGTTGAGAGAATACGGATACTGTCTGACGCTAAGAAAGGTCTAGAGTGGAAAGTGAGGTGGGTCAGAGAAGAGCAACAATGTCTCTCTGACCCATCTCGACGTACGCAAGATCCTTCACTTACATAACACTTACATAACACCTGATAAAGAATGCCCACGCATTATTACCGGGGAGGTAAAAAAAGTATTAAGAGGGATGAAGAACTATTCCGCTCCAGGACCAGATAGTATCAAGACCTTCTGGTGAAAGAAGTTTCCTTCAACTCATCAGCATCTGGCCTATATATTCGCCTGTTGGTGGAAGGGTGCACAATACACCTGCCGAAAATAGGCAACTTAGTTGAGCCGAAGAATTACAGGCCAATCACTTGTTTGAACACACTGTATAAGATATTTACAGCTGTTATAAATGATAGGATTGTTCGGGCAATTGAACGTGGGTGGCAAGAAATGTATGAACAACGCGGCTCAAAGAAAGGCGTAGCAGGATGTCGGGAGAACCTGCTCATCGATAGATGTGTCTGCAAAGATGCAGCATCCTACCAGCGTGACCTATCGATGGACTGGATTGTTCACCGGATAGCTTTCGATCCAACCGCCCATAGACTTATCATCTGTCTTTTGGAAAGCTTAAGGCGCTTCCTCAAGCTTGAAAATTAGCCCATGTATTATTCTGACAAGTTTTTCTCCTACAATTCTGAATTGTATAATTTCATATTTCAAACACAGACTATAAATTCCTAAATGCAGAACCTCTCAGATCGCGTTTTTCGAAAAGTTGTTAATACTGCGCATTCGGTTAATTACATAACGATAAGATGATTAAAAAAAGAAAGAAGAAAATCGGTTAGTCCGTTCAATTTCTGGATACACCTTTTTTCTCTCTTCTCCGATTGTATGGCAAAAAATACTGAAAGAAAAAGATGCTGTGCCCAAATTTGGAAGCTGTTGAATGGGAAAAGTGTGGGATCTACAATTATTTTATTTCCATTTTCTTATTCATTTGATTAATTAATTAATCAATTCATTCATTGCATTAGTTTAATTTCATGGTGGCAAGTTTAAGTTGAAAACTCTGCAATCATAGAGAATCGTAACTTTCCTATATTCTTTTCCTATAGTCTTTTGTTTCAGGCGTCATTCACTCTACTGACACTCTTTTTATTACCTACTTGCCGTCATACTTTTCTATCCTGGCATGCTTCTCTAGCTTCTTTTACGTCCATGCATTTTTTCATGCATGCTCTCGTGTTTCTGTGACTTCTTATGTCTCGTCTAACTAGGGTCTCATTCACACATTCTAACCATTATTTCCGCGGTCTACCCCTGGGCACGCCGCCATTTACTTTACCTTGATACACTTGTTTTGTTAATCGTTCATTTGGTATTCTCTCAACATGTCCGAACCATCTTAACCAATTTCTTTCCCATGTGTCCACTAGCGTCTCTTCTGCACCACATTTTAGAATTATCTCGTTACTTACTTTGTCCATCAGGGTTTCCCGCATATTATGCGCATGAATCTCATGTCAATTGCGTTAATTTTACTCTTATCTTTTTCTTGATAAGTCCATGTCTCGTATAGTACAGTCGGTACAAATATGTAATTATGTATTGCCATTTTAGCTTTATTTGATATATTTTTGCTTCTGATAAGGGGTCCTGCTCTACCAATAACCTTCTTATCTTCATTTATTATATATCTATTATATATCTTATATATTTATTATATATCAATTATATAATTTTTAAAATTATATTAATTAATCAACAATTTTTCTTAACAATTAATAATCAATTTTAAAT
>NC_046665.1:30427607-30433277 GCF_010883055.1 Belonocnema kinseyi | reverse complement strand
CAACAGCTTTAAAATTAACAATATAAATAACATATAATAATTCAAGGAATAATTCAAATCTTATCAAGAATTATATGTGAAAAATAAGACTAACAGGATCTGAAACTGTTTATTATTGTGTTCTGTCTTTTCGTCCCGAAAAAATAAGATAGCTGGAAAAGGAAAACTAATTTTACACAAGTTTTGAATGCTTCATCTATTTCTTGAAATTTAAAGGAAAACAAAATGGTGAAAGTTTTAATTCTCGGTTTAAGGGTGTTGGTTCAATCCGACAAATATGAATTTTGCGAAAGATAGAAACTAGTGGCTAGCAGACGGCAGCATTTGAAAGGTTAGGATCGTTTGCTAATTGATTTTTTTACTCACAATTCTGACATAATAGAAGAATTCTAGAGATTCACGGCTCTTTCAAACGGTCAGGTCTTGAAGATGGTGTCCCCAAATTCTGCGAAATACGTTGCGAAATGGAGCAAAAAGCAAAGTGAACTGACATGTCCTGTCTGTATTTTTTTACCTGTATTTGTGATCAACCTCCAGGCTAGCTGTTACCTTCACTCTATACGTAGAAGCGGGGTGCCCTTCGTTATTGACCGTGAGTCAAGACTACAATTCTCAAAGGGGAAAACATCTTCTGGGACATTGACTTTTTGGTAAAACTATCATCAATCAATATTACTTCAAAAATAATAAGACACGTGTCCCGGATTTTTTAGTCCCTTGTAAGAACTATGAGCGTTTGTAAATCACATTAGCCAAGGGTGCAGAAACTCTACCGGTTCCCGCGCATGAACTCCAAGATTCGCTGGTCCAGTGGACCAGAGTCTGCCTGATGACCACGCTGCCATTGGTTCGAATCTTCTTCTCAACTTTTTTTCGTTCGTATTGTAAACATGTCAAGTAATAATTTTTAATGCTTTTCCGGCGAATAAATAATTTTTTTGAGAAATATTAGTGGGAAATAAATATCCAAGGGTGCAGAACCTGTTATAATTTCAAACTGGGTAAATTTACAAATTTATATATAATCATAAATTGTTTTATTTATCAAATTTATGCGTTTGCAGATTTTATTTGCAAAAAAAGTCCATTTCAATATTTTGTAGGAAATTGTATTCACATTTTTTGTTTTTATTTCTCAATTAAAAACTGCATAATCTTTGGCTGATTCTTATTTCTTCCTTCGCTGCAGTGTACAGTGCATCACGCAGCTACTTGATAATCCATGACGATTATGACTCGCAAAAATGTAAAAAAATTCCGATTATACAAATAAATTATTCGAAAAGTGTCTGCATAATATTTACCTGCCAGACTCTTTTCCACTGGACCAACGGGGCACCCTTGGCTATTTATTTCCCAGTAATATTTCTCAAAAAAATATTTATTCACCAGGAAAGCGTTAAAAATTATTACTTGACATGTTTACAATACGAAAAAAAAGTTGAGAAAAAGATTCGAACCCACGGCAGCGTGGTCATCACGCAGACTCTGGTCCACTGGACTAGCGGATCTTGATGAGAATTCATGCGTGCACCCTTGGCTAATGTGATTTACAAACGCTCTTAGTTCTTACCAGGGATAAAAAAATCCGGGACACGTGTTTAATTATTTTTGAAGTAATATCGATTGATGATAGTCTCATCAAAAAGTCAATGTCTCAGAAGAGGTTTTCCCCTTTGAGAATTGTAGTCTTGACCCACGGTCGATAACGAAGCGCGCCTCGATTCCGCGTATAGAGTGAAAGCATGGACATAGGAAACACGGGACTAGGCATGCTATCCTAACTTGGCGAGCGGGGTTCAATCCACGGGAGGGAGGAGAGCCGCCATCTTACGATGTGATATTTGATTATGCGCACGAGCATTTTTGCCGACAAACTGTGCATGAAAATATAATCATGTGGGCGCTGCCATGTTTGTCGCGGGACATCAAAAGGTGGCGGACCTGCCCCCTCATTGCATCACCCCCACAATGGCATGCCTAGTCCCTAGTCCCTTCGTCTTTTCAGAATTTCATTCTCTCGTTGAACAGAGTATAGTGACATGCAACAGCGCGCTTCAAGTCTCTCTTTGAAGCTTAGAACTCCGCTCCCTTTCACTTAATTTATAGCTAAAATATGCATTTAATCGAAATTTTGCATGAGACATTTTTATGCAGAATTTTATTCTCTACAAATTTTACAAAGCATTTTTTCGCGCATCTTTAGAGTTTATAGAGAAAAATCGAATCTTGGGAATTTTTTGGTTATCATTGAAAGACCCTGGCGTCGGTGAGATCTCAAATTTGGAGGGGTTCACCACAAGGGTCTTACGGGAAAAAATTCACCCTTGTGGATCATTTTTGTCGGAAAATGCTGATTTGACTGGACTATATGGACGAAATAATTCAGAAACCTTCGAGCGTTTTTAGTATCTTCTGTTAGAATTATTCTCACAAACCTCGGTTGCAGATGTTATTATAACGGCTCTGGTTTCAATAAGCATTCTTGTTCAAGAAAACTTGAATTTCTTTCATTTCTTACAACTTATGTTTTTCAAATACTTATTTTTGACGATATTTTTTACAAAACTTGTTATTGACCATTATCACTTTTTCACGTTCTCAATTTTCAAACCGTAAATAAGACTTTTTCTAGACGTTAATACTAATTTTTTCTTGCTCAAGTTTATAATAATACATACAGAAATACCATCACCTCTTATTATAGTGGAGATCTTTATACCAGTACCCCGATTATCCCTAAATCCATACATTTTATTTTAATTATAGATGTAGAATAGAAAAATCAATCAATAACAAATTTGTAGCTCCTTTTTGAGTCAATAACTTTTGTCGTCAAACGTTGGACAAACAATGCAGGTTAACAAACGCGATCTTTCTCTTTCGTCCTTAAGACTATGTGCCAAGTTGCAACCTAATCCGATCAGTCTTTTAAAAGTTATCCGGTATACATACAACAACAACGACGGACAGACTTGAAAGCCATAAATGTATTTTCTCCGAAAATATGGTGAAAAATATGACCTATATGGTATGTCTGGATTAATAAAAGAATGAGATATGTTAATCTGCGGTCAAATGTGAAATAGTGTTTATTATATTAAAATTATTATTGGCCAAAGTTACCCTACTTATGAAGCCCAATTTCTCGGCTTGTACTGATTTTTTCGAAAACTTAAATTCAGATGAACGTAAATAAATTCTTTCTGAAAACATGAATGTTTTAATTCTTTCGTTTAAGATTTTGAGAGAAAAGTTTTTTTTAATGATACAATAAGTTAACATATCGATCATATAAAATTTTAAAATACCTTCTGACCAGTCATGCATTTCATCAACATAATAATTATCATGTACGTGAAAGTACTTTACATCCTTCCAAACACTTTTTTCATGAATACCTATTGTTTCATCAACATCAAGTTGGTAATCATTTTTTATTCTAAAAAGATTTGCATCTAACATGCAACTACATTGCATTGTGCTTTTATGCATCTTACAAAACCGACAATAGTAATTTGAACCAAATAATTGAAATCTTAATATACCATTTACTGCTAAATTATCACCAATAATCAAATCTAAAACAAAGTAAACAGTAATTTCTTCGTAACTTTAACTCAATGTTAACCCTACACCTTGTAAGAAGTTTATTTCATCGACTATTTTTCTAAAAATATTTCAATTTCCTAGACTGTTCTGTCAGATGCATTGCATAACGCAAAGAATTGACCTTCATCATGATGAAGGAAGCAAGGCACTGCTATTTTATCTTTATAATATAATTCTTTTTTTCTTTTCCAATGTTCCCCTTGAATGAAATTAGCTACTACGTCAGTTTAATTTTATATATACTTCATATAATCAAGTACAGACTTCAGGACACCCCGCAAACCAAAAATGGTAAAGAAAGTTGATCTCATAGGCACAAACTGTGCATAAACTGGAGCTCTTTGAGTTTTTAATTGATTATATCTATCTATTACTCTTTTACAGTCACCGATCAAATAAGGTACAGGTTCAATGAGACCAGGATTTTTAAATTCTTTTAAACACAAATATTAAGTTTTATATGTGAACCAACGATCGTGGAATTTTCAATGAGTAAAATTTACTATAATATTGAAATAAATAGTCATGAAAGTTTCCAGTAAAATCATCCATTTTACGTTCACTAATATTTTCTTCATTATTTGCACAAAAAAAATGATTTCATTATTTTGACTACTGCTGTTAAATTTTATATTGGTATTCAAAGTTTTAACACTACTTGCATCCTTATTTTTATTAATTACAGCATTTTTAGGAGAATATCGTAAGTCATGTTCAGCTTGTAAATGTCTTGTAAACTATCTAAATACTTTTAAATCTTTTATAATATGTCTTATTTTAAGATGAACATGAAGATCATCAATGTACTTAACATTTTTTGAGTAATTTAATATGATACAAGTAGGCATGATTTTATGTAATTCATACAAAATTAAACATATATTTATACGAACCATTATAAATTATGAAATGGAACTTAACTAACCGTGTGGAAATAACACCATTTGGGGCCATCCATAAATTACGTAACGCAATTTCCCGACCATTTTGACCCCCCCTCCCTTATGTAACGCTTTTTCCGACTTTTCCCTGTAGTTTTTCGCCATTGTGTAACACTGCGATGGACCCCCCCCCCCTATGAAGTGTTACGTAATTTATGGATGGCCCCTTTGGCCCTATTACAAATCAAGCACTAATCGGGGGCTAGTCAGGTTATTAATTTTGATGAAGTACCTAGTCGGAGATTAGTCGGGGACTAGTTGGGCTTTTTGTTGTCAACATTTCAGCCGAGGCCTGGTCGGTGGTTGGTCAAGGGCTGGTCGGGCCTTTTTGTTCACTCATTTCTGTGCGGGTAATCTTCAGGCTCTGGTCGGGAGCTAGTGGGGCTCTGGTCGGGTTATTCTTATGTTTGAGTTTTCGGAAAGGTCTTATCAAATGAGGTAATATCTAAAAAAGTGTAATGATTTTTTTATTCTGAAACATTAAGAATATATATAACAATAATTTTGCACAGTTTTTTGGAGAAAAGATTTATTAATGTTAAAGTCATCTCAAACATTCTTAATAAATAATATTATCAACTTTTTATAAAAACAACGATCAAAATCTACAAAAAGACGTAATCTTATTTTATGTAGTATTTTTTAGAAAATTTCGAATTTCTAGGAACATTTATAAATTCCTTTGTACGGAATTTTAAGAAAATCCATATTGGGAACGATACATATAGATGAAGGTGAAAAGTCCGTCGGAAGTCATAATACTCTAAATTTGTATAGATGCTTATTTTTAAATTGATCTAAAAGTTTTGCCATATGTAAATTAAGTCTAATTCTTCAGGTAGTTGAAATTGGAAAGAAAAAAAGTTGTTGATTAAACAGTGAAGAGCAGTATACTAGTAGTAAACTATTAAGCACGGTACAGTTCAGATTTCGCTACCACCTTCATTTTAGTCTTCCGGTTCTGAACTGATAGCTTTATAGAAAATCCGCAAGGGCGCGACGCGACGTGCCGCCTCTCCACAGTGGGGTGAAATCGGAAAACGAGGTTCAAAATGACATTTAGAACGCAATTATGCACCGATTTTAGAATTTTTTTTTTGAAAAATTCAGAACTAAA
>NC_046665.1:30425298-30427507 GCF_010883055.1 Belonocnema kinseyi | reverse complement strand
CAAGCTATCTAAGGATGGTACTATAGAACGCCACCTCAAGGTAGGCCTAGTGGCGCCATCTCTTGGTCAGGCCGGAAACTTATCAATCCACCCTCGTAGCAACATTATATGCGCGCTACAGTACGCGGGAAGCATTGCATTGCCAATTAATAACATAAAAATATAAAACAAGATATTAACTATCTCAGATAGCAAGTAAGAATATAAGATTCATAATTATTTTAAAAATTCCTGCCTAATGAAGGAATTTGTTTTTCATGAAGGAAAAATTAATTCTTTGAATTCGGCTAGATTACCATTTTTTTCTAAAGTTAAAAAATCTGTTGCCTGAAACTCATTTAGTTTAAACTAGAATAACACATTATCATTTAATATTTTTAAAACTATTTTTTTTACTTATAACTTTCATGAATTTTGCCATTTCTGTGATTTTAAAACTGCTATTATCGAACACGAAAATTTTGTGATAAAAATATACAACTATGTCTTACAACTTTAATTTAAATTGAATAAGCTTCACATTACAAAATTTTTAACTTTTTAGAAATCAATTTTTATCTAGCCGAATCCAAAAAAATAATATTTCCTTGTTGAATAAAGAATTCCTGCATACAGCAAGAATATTTATTGTTATTTCTAAGTTCGGATAATTTTTTGTTACCTTGAACACTACCCAAAAATAATTTCAGGGTGACCGTTTTAATCAAGGAAAAAATTTCCAGTCATTTTCCGATTCACAAAAATGTTTCACGGTTTAAAAAATTCGAAATTGTTCAATTTTGAGTAGATTAATACATACAAATAATAGCTGAATGAGTGATTTGATTTGTGTGTCAGCCTAAAGTTAGTAGTCTATCAAAGTTGCAAATTCCTATCTAAATTTGCATAAATATAATTGATTATGTACACCAATGTTTTGAATTTCATAAATATTATTTAATTTAAAAATAATTGTTAGCGGCGAAGAGAACCAACTTCATAACATGTGAACTTGTCTATTATTATATTGAATAAGATATTTATGCAGTAAGAAGTAAAGTAATTCAGACTAATATATTAATTTTCATAGTATGTGTGTGATGTCTATTGTATGAAGTCTACAGTTCTTATGTTGAAAAAATTGATGTGATCCTATAACATTCGTTACAAATTAATAATTAATATTCATTTTCTCGTCTCAAGAACATGAACATTGTTTCAATTAAAATAGTAGTGAAAATAAGTATATGAATTTACTTGGATCAAGAAACATTTTGTTAGAGTTTTAGTTACTTATAATAAGAATATAATATTCTTAATTTAATATTTTATTAAACTTGTCGCAAATAAGTATAATGGTACAAATTAACTCAATAGTTTTTTGCTTAGAGTAAATATATTATTGATTCGAATAGTTGTCCTGATTTTATTATTTTCTTGATTCAAGAAAATCGGTCCCTTGTAAAAAGAAAATACTTGCTTCTTTCAAGTAAAATCAGTCAAGGAAACTAGCCTAATTGATTTAATGCAAATTTTTTTCAGTGTATATGGTATAAGTACCGCATGGGATAACATGACACCTGAAGTGTCAACTATTCTTAATGATTTAGAAAACAAGGAAGCAGAATTAAATTCAGCTTACCCGTGTAGAAATTCAAATGGGGTACTAGCCGGGTTTCCGACCATTTAACCCCCCCCCCCCTTAAAGGCGGAGGCTTTTCGGGTCATCTGAATAGCCCCCGACCAGTAGCGTCACGGTAGATTAGTCGGGGGCTAGTGAGTTGACCCGACTTATCCTGGTCGGTGCCTGATCGGGTACTAGTAGGGGTCATATGATAATACATCCGTGTGGAATATTAACCAAACTCCCCAAAATTTGTGGAATATTCCCTAAAAACTTTAAAAAATACTTATTATTTACGGAAATCTCCATAAACTTTTTTGAAATATTTAAAAGTGCTAAAATTTATGAAACTAAAATTCCTCAAAATTTGTGGAATACTAATTTGAAAGAAAAACTTCAGCTGGAACGCAGCAATGAAAGAGCTTCGCTCTGAAGGAACCGCCATGTTGGTCACGGTAGTCTCTACTCCAGGTAATTATGCTTAGTTACGTGTGAACTGCCGTCTTAAACCAGTGATCCCAGATCTGAAACGAGATGCGGTCCAATACTATGACAGGGCTATGTCCGTGTGAATATAGTAGGAGACGCTGTAAATGACTGAGTTGC
>NC_046665.1:30420503-30425198 GCF_010883055.1 Belonocnema kinseyi | reverse complement strand
ATCTCCTCCTTGGAGGAGATTATGTTGGAAAATAAAAAAAAAAAATTCTTAAAAACGTTGTTTTTCTTGGTCAGGCCGGAAACTTATCAATCCACCCTCGTATTTTAAGTAATTAAGTGGAAATTTAGGTTTTTAAAAATAAAATTAACAAAATTAGGGTTTTCAGTCAATGAATTCAATGATCATAGAAAATTTCATTTCAACATGTCATTAATTATAGAAAATTTAATGCGGATTATCTTAGTATGTATATTTATAAAAATTTAATAAAATTGATTTTTTCAGTCGAAGAATTCATTAATCATGGAAAACGTCTTGGACTACAAATGGTTAACATTTTAGCAATCACCCATATACTTACACTGAAAAAAATCTTTCTGAGTGCCAAGGAAATTCATTGATTTGAATCCTATTTTTTAGCCGCAAGAAAATATTCTTTAACAGAAGTAATTTTTATTTAAAAGAGACATATATCTTTTGTTGATCTAAAAAAAAATGAATTCTTTGGCTCTATTTCCTTGATTGAAATACATATTTCTTGTATTCAAGAAAATGAGTTTCTTAATTCAAAAGGTCTAGATTCGTTGAAATGTGATTAGTCGCTCAAAGAAATATATATTTGATTCAAAGAGTTCGACTCTTTGAACTGATTCGGGACACATTTGAATGAATCATTTTTCCATACTTGAATCAAAAATTTATGTTTATTTAAATTAAAGAAATAATAATTTAATTCAAAATAATATTAATGAAATTACAGTATATATATTTTTGTCACAAAGGTTTCATGCATTTACAGCAATGGAGCATTCATTTAAATGAACAAGGTTTTGTGTTTACGTAAATTCTTATTTCTTTAGTGGAAGAAAATGTTCCATTTAATTACTAGAATTAAATTATTCATGACAAATAAACCTTTATTCCAACGAAGTAATCATTTTTTTGTAATCAAAAATTTAATAATTTGGCCTCATTTGTTGCAACTGAATACTTCTTTAGATTAAAGAAATATATTGTTAAATTAAATATCCATGTTTTTGATTTGGAGAAATATTTATTTGGCATTTATGGTGAGATTTAAATACGGTTTTCCGCTTTAAAATTCCCATGTCACGTTAGCTTCGTGGTCAACGGTGTGGACTTACACTCGATGGATCCAAGTTCAATTCCTGCTGGGGGTGGATTTTTCATTGAATTTTTCTGTTTCAGGTTCATCAAGATTTTGAATTATGTGATTTGTTTGAATTAAATATGTATATTAATAACAATAGTAATTATAATTTAGGCTAAAAGAATCCAGTTGCTTTTCACGGAGAAAAAGATATCGCACAATGATATCGCAAAATCTCTATATTGCAAGAAAGCGCAAGATTATAACGTACATTCAGGTCCCGGAGCTTTGTACGATAATATAATGCACTAATATCACAGAAAAAATGAAGTTAAATTTGGTTATCGTCTTCTATACCGCGCGGCGTCCTTACCAGCAATGGAAAAAAGGCAGAGTATGAGTGAGTTCGAGCTATAAATCGAAACACCCGATTTAAAACAATCACAGAAAAAAGGAAAAATTTGCTGTAGGTAACACCTGCAACGGTTAATGATTGAACATATTTTCACTGAGGTTAGGAAAATAATTCTGAACTCGTCGATACAAAATGTAACTGACAGATGGGAATCCCCATTTTTCTCAAATTTAATGAAGTTTAACGACACTGGATAGCGCTGGCGTTGTAATTGTCACTACACCTCGAATAAAAATGGAACGATTATAAGATGAAAGATTATCCAGGCAAGGTTAAAAATCGGAAATTATCTTCGATTCATGTAAAGTTTATCTGGCAAGGTTAATTTCTGTTCCGGTGAATCTTTCACCTGGAATCGATGTAAATTTTATCTTTAATTTTTCCTGTGATCGTTTGTTCACTACTCGAACCCTCGCGGGATCACAAAAGAAGAAACACAATGTGATAGCGTAAGAAACTTAAATTCTAACGTTATAGACTGCACAATTATGCGGTATATAATTTAAAACTTGCAATGTACGATATCACGATTTTGCACTATTATAATGCGATAATTACGATATATAGCGCAGGAATATACGGTATGGTACGGTACGGAATGTACGGTATATATTGTAATTCATGCGATATAGTTTTCTCAGTGATTCAGGACATTATATGTACTAAAATTGAAGTACGAACTACTTTATTGCACTCACGCATGGTGTAGGCCAAAGAAATATTTTTTTGAATCAAGATATATATTTTTGTGCTTTAAATATTCAGAAATTTGCTGTGGGGAAATAGTTTTTTGTGCCTATAAAATATTTGCTTGACCTTAAAATATATTTCTTTCCTGTAATTCATATTTCCCCATCTCAAAGAAATATTCAATCCAATTCATGGCACATTCATTGAGAAAAATGAGTCATTCATTTGGTGTAAAATATATATTTTTTGTCTTAAATTAATATTTCTTTGATTCAAAGAAATATTTCGCTTTGACCAACAGGTCGTATTTATTTGCCTCAAATAAATGTTTCTTTGAAAATAAACAGGACTTTCACTTACTTCAGCCAAGTAAAATTCACTTGGTACCAGTACTCCTTTTTTGTACATAATTTCTTATCGTGTAAATAATAAAAAATAAATATATGACACCATAAAACAAAGTTATAAGCTTTAAAAAATGCATTAAAATACAATTATTACATTTTATTGACAATTTAAAAAAATTGCATGCGTTTTTAAAGCAAAAAATTTAAGAAAAAAGAATATTTTTTAGGAATTGTTATTTTAAATTAAAAACTGACTTAAAAAGTATTATAAAAGAATTAAATAAATCGAAATCTGTGCGTTTATAAAGCTTTTTAAAAATCAGAAAATAATTATTTGTTACTGAGGTTATTGAAGTGTTTTTGAACTTAAAAGTTCTTTATTTTTCATATGCTTTAGTTAGTTTTTAAGTGGATTAAATTTTTAAAGAAAAAAGTATTGAGCCCTTTGTAAAATGAGTAAAGTTCAATTATTTTTTGTATATTTTAAATGGTTGTTTTAGGAAAGCAATTCCATATTCAAATCTTTTTAAAAAAGGGATGATAAAATAATTCGATAAATTGAAAACTGTGCTGTTTATGAAAATTTTCGTATAGCAAAAAATAATTTTTTGTCATTGATGTCATTAAAGCATTTTTGTACTTGCAACTTTTCTTTATTATTTATTACCTTTGGGTCGTTTTTAAGCGTTTTAAATATTTAGAAAAAAGTATTAAATACCTCGTTAAATAAGAGAAACTTGCTTCGCTTTTTCAAATATTTTAAATTATTGTTTAAGAAATGGTATTTTGCATTAAAAATTGAGTAAGAAAGTATTATATACAAGAAAAGAGTTAGATAAATTGAAAACTGCGCATTTTACGGGGAATTTTTATTTATTGTTCATTACTTTTAGATGTCTTAAAACATTTTTAAATATATTAAGAAAAAAAAGTATCGAGCCTTTTTAGAAATAAGTAAAATTCAATTCTAAAATTTTGCTAAATAAAAAATGGTAAATTAAAGTTGAGGTCAACAACTTTTAGTTTGAAGTTGGTTGAGGCTCACCATATGACTTGGACCATGTGCCTTGAAATTCTTACCCAAACTTTTGTCACCAAGATCCAAGTGCCTCGATAGCGAAGGCGGTAGAGCGCGCGGTTAGGACACACTAGTTTAGGTAGTTTAGATAGTTTAGGTAGGGAGGGTTTAATCCTCGGCGAGTGCGATTTTTCAAAGTATCTAGGCGTACGATTAAATATGTAAGTAACAGTGTACGCGAATTACGTACTTAAATAATTTAAAAAATGAAGAATATATAACAATAATTTCGAAAACAATTTTTTTCTTTGGGAAATAGTGTTCAGTTGAGGCTCATTCTATTGCTCCGATCCTTCATATTTTTATATTAAGAAAATATATTCTTGAAGTGTATCAGAAATGGTTTCTTGGAAGTAACCTATGTTCTAGATTTGAATACATCTCTGTATGAAGTAACACAATAAAGTTTTAGAATAATAAAATGCGATATTCTAACTAAGAATACATTTTCTCAGATTAAGAAAATGTACGCTTGTTCCGAGCATATGGTAGAAAGTGCTTATTTATTTGGAACACACTCATATTGTATCGTCGCCATTCGTACCTGCGATTGACTTGAATCAAGTAATATTTTCTTGATTCAAGAACAATTTTTTTCCGTGTACGTATTCTTTGAAAACCAACCACGCAGCTTCACTTTGACAAGCATATAATGCGTGTAGTGCATGAAATGATTGAAAAGATACCTTGACTGCTCGTTTTAGATCAGTCACGTTGTATCACGATTACCAGAGGCTGTAAAGTTTTGCCTACTGAGGAACATTTATCTCTTATGCGTTGAATAGCTGTTGTTCTATCTCCAATTACCATGTGATATAATAATATCATATATTTCTTTTTATTTTAAATGGTAAAAATGAATATTATTATAAATCAAGTAAATTTCATTTGCGACTTTAAAACTCTATGTAATTCTTGTTCTTATTAATTCAATTAATCAATCATTTTTTACCCATGTTTCATCCACAGTCACAAATCGACGAAAAAATTCCTCACGATTCCGACTTATGCGCGCCAAAAGAGCCTCAGAGGCGACCACTCTCTTGCGTTTATT
>NC_046665.1:30410813-30420403 GCF_010883055.1 Belonocnema kinseyi | reverse complement strand
TATAAACCGTTGCTAAGGCAGGGGCAGATGTGCCATGAACTGAGTCCAATTCATTTTTTATTTCATATGGAGTTAAACCCTTTAAATGAAAATGTTTGATTATCGCTCTGAACTCGTTTTTTTCCATTTTTCTTAACGAACAATTTTTTTTTAATTGGTTATAAAAACATGTAAACTCAGAAGATGTGGACTGTGACTGCACCGTATATCTAGTCGGGAGTGGTGCTGACTGAAAACAGATGATTTGAAGCGATTCGCGCGCCATATGTTGGTCATTCTAAGGACTTATTGAACTACCCTCATACAATTATTTCAAAATGCAGTGGTAGAAACAAAGTGAAACGATAAAGAATGATGTATTTTCTGATTAGTTGTTATTGTTATAGTGCATTATAATTTTACTTACGTTTACATGTATCAAGATTCCTTCTTTAACTTCTATTTTAGAAGCGTGCCTCGTACTATTTTTTCTATTTATTATTTATTAAATGAATAAACTTGAAAACCATTTTAAAATTTCAAGATCACTTTCCCCTGACAATTTTTTTATTTCACTGAATACTTCTACGTACGCTCTTAGTACGATAATTACTTTTATATTTGAATAATTTAAATATTTTAATACATTAACTTATTTACCTTCATCATTGCAATTATTTAACCCAGCCACTATTTTACGAAAAATATAGTAGGCCACTTGTTAACGAGGGACAACGTTGTATGCGGATAGAATATTTTAAAATCTTCTTCAAGCTACAAATATAACAATACTATTAGTATGTGATCAAGTAAAATATTACTTTTTTAAGAAATTAAGTTTGATGTATACCTCACTAATCTGTATCATTTTGGCAATGGCAACGCTTTGTACTGTTGGAAATAACCAGTGATTGTTAACATATACTTTTCTTAGGAATAATGACTTGCTTTTTGTTTCTTTTCGCCAATGGTGCATTTGCTTCTTGCAACATTTTGACACGAACTAAGCTGGTCGCTCTCCATTTTGTTAGTATGGTATCCCAAGGTTATAAATAATTTTTCAATTATTCAGGAATTTCATTTTCACTTTCTCGAAAAAAAATTGTCATCAAGTAATACATATTTGCAATACGAGAACTTATTTTTTTTATGAGAAATTTAGTTACAGGAGACGCTAAGTACAGATGCTTTTTTTAATAAAATAGAACCTGATATTACTGTTTTACTTGGTTCAATTTGATTAATTCTTGTTCCGAGTCTCACTTCTCGTATTCGAAAAGCACGCGTTATACGAGTAGGTAGATGTACAGGGCGGGTTCTGGACCACGATTCTTACCTTACCGGCATCGAGAAGCTTCGACCTGTAGTGGTTCGTGTCCGTGCTAAGCTTTGAGATCTTTTTCGAAGGATCCTGATGACGTCACGATTGTGCAATAGTCTGTAGCCAAATTCATGTAAACAGGTTCAAGGTTATAACGTGCATGTCTCAAGATTAAATGAGAAAAACAAGGATGATTTATTACTTCCTGACAGATAAGAAGTTCGTTAAATGCGCAAAAGATGCAGGTGTACAGGTGAAATTTTATATGGAGAGCTACGTATGGCATCCTGTTTTGACTATTTATTTGATTTATTGCTCCCTGATAAATGATAGTTTAGCTCAAAATTCCTGCCTTTATTTGTGAAATGCGTAAAAGATGCCTGTGGATAGATGAAATCTGATATGAGGGTTATGCATGGCATCCTGTTTGATTATTAATTTAATTTGAAAATTCCTGATAGATGATGCTTTGACTAAAAGTTTCTGTCTGTGAAAGACATTCTTCTATGGACGAGGACGAGGTATATGGAGGTATATGGACGAGGTATATGTAACAATATACTGAAAACAATTTTGAGACTCGAGAGAGAGATTATAGAAAGCATGAATTTAATTCGAGACCTTTCATGGACGTTTAGTAAATACCAAGAGTACACTGCCCGGCGCTTACCGTTCCTTATATTTCCTTATATGATGCAACGATATTCGAGCTAAGACTACTGTTCGACTATAAAGAATCGAGGATGATTTAATTTAGCGTAAGAATTTTTTTTCTATTATACTGAATTTTCTAGAATGAATGATATCATCAAATGTTATTGCGTAATTTTTTTTCGTAAACAACTTCAAGGTTATTTTTAATGACGCATTAAACTTTTTCGATGTTAAAAAATTATATCCGCACGTGCGGATTATAATGTAGAAGATTCTAGAACAATTTGACAAAGAGGGAGATATGTTATTAGACAAGGATAGCAAATGTGCATTTATAAAAGGGCGCTTTGCATACATTTCCCTCAATTGTCATCAAGTATTTGTTGAATACACACAAGCCTACAAAATTGAAGTGAAGTGAAAATTAATAATGAGATTTGGAACTGTTTTCGTGTTTTATACAATTTATCATAAAAAAAACTTTTGCGAACATTCTTTTAAAAAATTATTACGAACGTCAACCTATTCTACCTGTGAAGTGAAGATAGGAAGCCTGGTGTCTCTTAAAAATTGGTTAGTGCACCTTCTATGGTTTTCTAAATTTATACTATATTAAAAATATTAAAGTATTTAAATTTAAAATCAAATTAAATTACATTTTTCTTTTAAATTTAAACTCAATGCAATTCGTTAAAAATATTATTTGTGAAATTTCTGGAGTATGACAGTCACTTCATAGCGAAAAATTTGTTTCCACTTTTCTGCTAGCCATCGAGTGATTCATCAAAATGGACTCACTGGACTGCAAAAAACTTATTCAAATTTATGAAGATGCCTATGAAGTGCTGCATGAAAATGCAACTGACATGCAAAAACCGCACATTCAAGAAACTTCAGAAGAGTGGAACTGGCGTGAATGAAGGTTTGGATAGGAAAGGAGACAATGATTACACATAGACTAAAAAATGCTTTGAAAACTTTTGTGGGGGACTTAAAAACGAATGTTATTCTTGCAGCAAAATTTAGTTCTATAGAAGAGGGTAGGGAAATCGAATCAATAAAATTTTTTAATACTAAAAATGAGCTTATTTCAGAAGCAACCGAAATAAATGAATGGTTTGAAAGTAAGGTTAGAGAGCAACTTTTAACTAAAGTAGAGGAATTCCAGCAAAAAAAACTGGCTGGAGATTAAAAGAGATTATAAATTTAAATTTTAATATAAATAAATACGCACCTTTTGCAGCAGGCTCATCAACTTTTGTGCGATAACCTAAATTTATAAGTGATAAAAAAGCAGTTGTAAATGTTAGAAACAGTGACGAGTACTGTTTTCTCTGGTCGGTAATGGCCGCTCTTTGCCCTGCTGACAAGAACATGGATCGCGTCTCTTCCTACCCACATTTCGATACGCTCTTGAAACGTGATGGAATCAACTTTCCCATCACTTTTCAAGATATCAAAAAATTCGAAAAAATGAATCAATTGCGTATAAATATTTATGGTATAGAACATGAGGAAAATAGGAAAAGGGATGAGATTGTCCCCCTATATGTTAGCAATGAAATATGAAAATGTCCTACAATTCACCTGATAATGATTGAAAATACTGATTTTGATTATGATAACAATGACTCTGAAAGTAATCCAGTGTATCATTTCGCATGCATTAAAAATCTGCCTCGATTACTCAGTTCACAATTTTCGAAAGGAAAACGTTATACATTCTTTTGTAATAGGTGCTTGTGTCACTTTAAATTTGAAAAATCTCTGATTAACCATAGAGCTGATTGTGAAAATCTGAATAATTGTAGAGTAATGCTTCCAACAGTGGAGGATGGTAGGAACATATTAAAGTTTAAAAATTACAGATACAAAAAAAAAGTACCATTTGCAGTATATGCAGACATTGAATGTTTGCTGGAACCAGTTACAAATTCACAAACAGATAAAGCGGCGTATCAAAAGCATATCCCTATTAGTGTTGCGTATTATACAAAATGCAGTTTTAATGATTCGGTCTCAGGACCTAAAGTATACCGTGAAAAGGATTGCATTGAATGGTTTATAAAATAATTAAAAGATTTAGCGTTAAAAGTAAATTCTCTTTTGGAAAATCCAGTACCAATGGAAAAATTAACTTCGAAGCAAAAACAAGAATTTGAAAATGCAAAATTGTGTCACATTTGCGAAAAAGATTTTAAGAAAGATGATGTTAAACAGCGCGACCATTGTCACTTTACAGGTAAGTACCGTGGTCCAGCACATGGAAGCTGCAACATTAATTACAAAGACGCTCATATCATTCCAGTAGTTTTTCATAATTTATCTGGCTATGACTCACACTTTTTCATTAAAGAATTAGCACAAAGTTTTGAGGGACATGTCTCCTTACTACCTGCAAATAAAGAAAAGTATATCTCATTTACAAAAGATGTTTCAAATACTAGAGTTAAACTTAGATTTATCGATTCTTTCCGATTCATGCCGAGTAGCTTGGAAAAATTAGCCTCATATCTCAATGACAGCGAAAAAACAATAACTAGAAAATTTTGTAAAAATGACAGTGAATTCAATTTGTTAACAAGAAAGGGTGTCTTTCCATACGACAACATTGATAGTTGGAAGAAATTAGAGGAAGACAGTTTACCTCCAAAAGAGTCATTTTATTCCAATTTAAACGATTGCCACATTTCTGAAGAGGATTATCAACACGCTTTTAAAGTGTAGAAACGTTTAATTTGTAAAATTTAGGACAGTATTCCGATTTGTACCTCAAAACCGATGTTTTACTTTTGGCTGACATTTTTGAAAATTTTCGAAAAACTTGTTTTGCAACATATAAATTAGATCCATTACATTATTACACAGCACCGGGACTTTCTTTTGATGCAATGCTAAAGTACACTGGAATCGAATAACACTTACTGACTGATGTAGAAATGCTACTCTTCATTCAGAAAGCAATCAGAGGTGGCGTTTCACAATGCTCTAACCGTTTTGCAAAAGCAAACAATAGATTTATGGGGGAAGATTTTAATTCATGCGATCCGGAATCATACCTTTTTCATTTGGATATTAACAATCAGTAGGGTAAAGCTATGAGTAAGTTTTCACCATATCAAGATTTTGAATAGTTTGAAAATTTCGAAAATGATCCAAACTTTTTCAATGTGCCCGATGATTCACCTGAAGGTTACATTCTTGAAGTGGACCTAGAATATCCTGAAGAGCTTCACGATTTGCACAAGGACCTTCCATTATGTCCTGAACACTTTGTGCCTCCTGGTTCAAAATGTCAGATTCCCAAATTAGTAACCAATTTGCTACCAAAGAAAAACTATGTACTACATTACTGAAACCTAAAAATGTATTTGGAATTAGGCATGACACTAACTAGAATTCATCGAGCGCTAAAATTCAAGCAAAAAGCGTGGCTAAAAGAATATATTGATTTAAAAACTGAACACAGAAAAAGAGCAACTAATGAATTTGAGAAAAATTTCTATAAATTGATGAACAATTCTGTTTTTGGAAAGACAATGGAAGACGTTGGAAAGCACAAAGCTGTCAAGCTTGTGACAAAAGGGGAGGGGAGATATGGAGCAAAAGCTCTAATTGATAAACTAAACTTTCATAGTTGTACCATATTTGATGAAAATATGGTTATTGTTGAAAAGAACAAAACAAAGATTTTTTCAATAAACCTATCTACATTGGTTTCACAGTCCTTGATATCTCAAAAAATTATCACGTATGATTTCATTACAACTATATTCTACCAAATTTTGGAAATTCTGCAAAATTGCTATATACAGATACAGACAGTCTCATCTACCATTTCACTGTTCCCAACTTTTACGAATATATTAAACGAGACATCCATAAATTTGACACATCAGATTATCCAACAGACAATGTTTATGGAATTCCTCTAAAAAATAAAAAAGTTTTGAGACTAATGAAAGATGAATGCAACGGAAAAATAATGACCGAATTTGTGGGTTTGAGATCAAAATTATATGCATATAAAGTTTTGGATGAAGAAGATGAAAAAAAGAGAGCCAAAGGTATAAAAGGATCAACACTGAAAACCATAACATTCGATGACTATAAGCAGATTCTTATTTCTAGTCAGAATCTGATTAAAACTCAACACCTAATCCGAAGCCGAAAGCACGAAGTGCACACCATCATCCAAGATAAGATTGCTCTCAGCTGGCATGATGACAAACGAATGCTGCTCCCTGGTACTACAGATACTCTTCCATGGGGATATAAATATAGATCCTATGATCCCATGGAAGTTGATGCAATTTAAAAATGTATGTAATTATTGATTATTTATATATATGTAAAAAAAATTGTCTTTGTAGGCTATTAAGATTGTATATATGAGAAGAAAAACAAAAACGAGGGGAAATATGAGTGGAGGAATTAGAGAGAGAAAATATACTGTATGTAAACCTAAGATAGTAAAAAATTGTATATACGAGTGTAGGAGTGAGAGAGACAGTTTATATACTGTATAGAAAAAGCTTAATGTATCAGATTTATAGTATGTAGCGGTTGGAATGAAAATAATCTTTTGTGATATAAATATAAAGTAAAGTGTATATATGTAAAAACTATAAGAAGGAATCGAAAAAAACTATACAATTGTTTGTACAAACCACAAGTTATTGCAAAATAAAAATAAAAATAGTTAAATATCAAATGGTGTTTTTTATTGAATACAACCCTGAAAAATATAATTTTAAGTGAATTTCTTTAAATCAAAAAATTATTTGCTTCAATTAAAATTGAAAAAAGTTAACTGCAGAGCATTTTTCTTAAACTGATTTAGCTATCAAATGCAACCTGAACCAGCAGACGTTATCCCCCAATGCTAAGGATGACGTTTCTTGAAGCCACAATGCCAACGATGTTCACTGACCTACCCTTTCGCATATCTACTATTCGCACTTATTATAAGGACAAGGAACTCTGAGAAAAACACACACAAGATTCTTTTCATTTGCTTTTTTATTCAATTTTTCAAAAAAATCAGTACATTATATGCTCAAAAATACGTAGATTAAATATATATGGAAAAAACATTTCTTATCCCTATAAATATAAATAATTATCAGCGTATAAGTGCTGTTCTGAAATGATCCAATCTTCAAATAAAATTACATTTTCAATTGCGCAATTGGAAGAATTTTTATACATATGATTCGTACACATAATTTTTTTTTTAGTTCATACATCTCACGCAATTTCTGCAGTGAAGAACATTTCAGATCAATCAGGTCAACAATTTCCCATGATATTTCTACAAATTGTTCAACCAATTCTTTTTTTCCAATCCTTTTATATAAATTGTTGATGCATCTTCTAAAGTATCCTCGAGTTTTACAGGTACTAAGAAATACGGTAATTTGCCAGCATTCCATGGTATTCCATGATGATTGCGCTCTGTCCATTTTTTTATAGACTTATATTTTGGTGGAATGTCTTTCCACATGCAGGGTGGTTGAAAGAGGAAAGAATATAATATTTTGCCTGTTTCATCAAAGAGTGGTAATATAGCCAATTCTTCCAATACAAATTTATTTTCCGGCAACTTGAAGCCCTGTATATCCACCAAGTACTGCATCTTGAATGCAACTAAATTATTTCTAATTTATTACAGCATTTTTATACCAACTTTTTCACCACCCCACTTATTGGTTTATACTCAACTATACGATCATGCAAAATTAAGCAATATGCCGATGTTTGCGGGAAAATTTTCACTAGTTTCAAATTCCAAACAAACGTCAACTGGCCCGTATTTCAGTGACTGATTCTGTTTAGAGTAGTCAATCACTACTAGAGGTGCATGATCTATAAATTCTCTTCTCGATAGCAGTGGTTGTGATTCTTTACCATAGTAATTAACTTGAAAGTTTGTATACATTTCATAAAGAAGAGCATACTGATTTTGATTAATATCAAGACTCAAATTACTATAAGGATAACACTGATCATTTAAAAATAGTTTTACATTAGTCAAATTGCAATGATCAAACTTGCTACAGTTTCTAGTAGTATTATTTTTTCTGTTTGTCTGAAATCCAAGTACAACAAATCTTGGTTTTTCCAATTGTGTTGAAGTTTTTACAGTCCAAACATGGTTTGAAGTCACTTGAACTAGGGGATATTCATATAGTTCCCAAGTTCGAAAACTTATTGGATTAGATGGATCTTTTTCAATATATTTTAGCAACTGAAATTTTCGTGAATCAGACAGTCTAACGCTAGGCAATAATCACTCTATTTTATTGATTTCAATTTTATACTGCTCAAGAGGAGCTGTTTGCAAGATGGCATTTGTATCACTCTGTGATCTGGTCAAAATGAGTTCGTGTTTAGCATTGACAATGATTTTGTGATAATCTTCAGCAAAACCAAATATCATGCTAAGAGGTATGGCTACATCAAAGTAGCCAGTGACGTTCGTTAGTGATTGATTGTTATTATTTACATCAAACCAACCAGTATTCTGTATGTATCGTGATTGTCCTGGATTTAGAGATACATAATTTTTCATGAGACTAGTCAGACCAACATTTTTATTTCTATCAACTTCTATTGCATTGATTTCATATCTTGCTTCTTCAAACAAATCACAGATGGCATTAGAAACTAAAGATGTATTTGTCACTTGCGCTCCATCAGTTTTTACGATTCTTCCATGTACGTGAAGTGAACTTTTGCTCGGCAAGAGACACTGGTCCTGAGTTTGAACAACGATCCGAATTTCATCACTATTGTTGAAGGTCGATGAGGCATAAGGCTGATGTGCATGAATTTCACAGTGTGCAATTGACTCATCAAAAATGATTGGTGCTTGAATATTCAAAATTTCCCCTTCCATGACAAATAATCAATCGCTGATAGACCAATGGACAGATGCAGGTGCAAAAAATCTTAAATCTCTTTATTCTCTTCTTCTTTTTCTGAGCTGCAGGCCTAGGCTTTTTAGGAAGAGAGCACTTTGAGGTGTTAACCCTTTGACTGCTCTTTGTCGACTGATTAGTTTGTGACATTGTGCTGGTTTATTATAACCAAAGACAATCTTTTGGTTAAAAACGATACCCATTATTAGAGAGACTTGATGTGCAGTCTGATTGTTACAACTTCACCACGAAAATTGACTAAATACCCGTCTTGATCAACTATACGGAGCTGTATATGATCTATTGTCTGCACAACGACTGGTAAGTAAATGGCATGAGATGGTACTTTCACTTTCTTATATCTAGGTGGCACTAGAGGGAAAAATTCATGAATAGTATGTACTTTCTGACCATTAATGTATGCACCTGTAGTTATGATCACTCCATTCTTAAAGAATTCACTTTTATGATTGATACCGGTTTATCAGATTCATAAGCTTGCTTAGGCTTCAAGTCTGCGTGGTGAAAACCCTAGCAAATGACCAATGGAATCTTTAGGTTCGAAATTTATACCGTGACAGCAGTAAATTTCACTTTTTAAAGTATTATTGTTTGGTTTACCAGGTGTATACATATGAAACCGGTATTTTTTCAAGAAAAAAACACATTTATTTCAAGAGAATGATAACAAATATTTTATTCAAAGTATGCGC
>NC_046665.1:30408481-30410713 GCF_010883055.1 Belonocnema kinseyi | reverse complement strand
ACGCCAATTAGCACAAATGGTAAGTTCCGACAGTGCCTACAAGTGTGCCTACTGGCCGCTAAATGGCAATACCGGTTTCATATGTATACACCTGGTAATATGAATTTCAATACCCTTGTTTACCAAAGCATTCTGTAGATAACGCTTTATGTCACTTATTTCATAACTTCCTGTAGGTATTTCAATTATTTCATCACCCACATAAAATTTATTTTGGCCAATGTCTACATTGGGTATTGAATTAAAGGTTAGAAATTCAACTAGTCCAAGTGCGTAATTTTTATAAGGAGACAACTCAATTGGAGGAAAGTAGTGCGTTTCCAGGATTGAAGAAGTTCCTGATAATGTTAGTGTCAATGAATCATCCATGATGACAGCTAGCGTTCAACTGACTTTATATTGAAAATTTCAACACTTATATAGATTAAAAGTACGCTTAGATTTTAATTGATTGCATAGAAATCGCAGATATAAATGTCCACATACAAATGTATCGTAATTTTGATATCTCTCGTGATTATACTTTATGCTACCAACATCGAAATACTTGAAGAGATCCGAAGGTGGTCGAAGATTACCGAAGCTATCGAAATAAATTATTTTGCCGTCAATCTTTTTATAGACACACCAATGTGTTCCTGATCCTTTTTCATCGTCAAGATTAACAATAGCACATTTATATTTACGTGGTCCACCCTTTGGTAATCCATTTCGCATAAAAACACCTCGAAAATGTGGAATCTTCAAAGATTTTGCAAATTTCAGTAAATCTGCATCAGTCAAGGCTCGATGAGGTAGCTTCACTTTGAGTTTTTTGAATTGCGTTTGAGTTCTACTCCATGTTTATATGGTTTCAGATGAAGCCCTAATCCTTGTCTATATGGCTTCAAGTATAGACCTTTTCCCAAAGCAATGGCTTCCATCGTTTCATTATGTCGTTAACTCTCTGGAAGTTGTTGTTTTGCCAAATTTGCATCATTCACAGCTTTAGCTACTCCCGCAGCTCCGCCAGCTAGTGCTCCAGCAGCACTGAGACCCGCAAAAACAGGTATGAGGAAGGGTAAAAATCCTCCTACTTTGGCTGGTACAGATAGAATACGAGGTTTATTCACATTTCTTCTTCCACCAGCCTTCATGACAGCTGCGCGTGAGCCTCTGAGTGCAGATTTAATGGCAGATTGCGCATCATTGCTTGAAGCCAAGCGGCTGCCTTTTCACCTATACCAGCGTCTGGAGCAAAGACGTTTCCAAGATTTTTCAGCTAGTACACTGTCAGCTGAGTTTCTAGCCTCTGTATTTTATCTATTTTGTGAGTAGACTATATCGTGCGCTTTGCAAGCAGCGTCCAGTGGATTGATTCCCGGATCACCTCGTGCTAATCTTTTGGCTAGTTTCGTACCTGGGCCACAGTACTGGTAACCAGGCAAATGCAATTCAAACGGCAAATTGTTGATGAATCTGTTGAGCAAGCCTCTCCCACGTCTTGCCTGCTTCACGTTTCGTTTACGACTGACTGTTTTGCCTCTGTGAACGATCATATCTATGCAAGGGATACTTTCAGACTGATGGTCAACCTATATAACCAGGATATTTATAGGTGTTCCAGTCAGGCTTTGTCAAGTCGCAGTTTGAAGCACAAACTGCGAAACTACCTATTCCAATTTTTGATTCGCTTGTTCAAAAAGAGAATAGAGAAAAACCGACACGGACATTTGCTACCAAACAGTGTACGAGCTATAATTTGTGGACCTTTCAACTGTGGAAAGACAAATGCTTTGCTGGCTCTACTGATACTTCCAAATGGCTTGAGATTTGAAAATATTTACGTCTACTCAAAATCTCTAAAGCAACCAAAGTATGAATTTTTGGAAAAAGTCCTTCAATCAGTAGATGGCGTTGAGTACCATCCTTTCAATGAGCATGAAGAGGTTATAATGCCAAATGAAGCGAAATCCAACTCAGTAATTGTATTTGATGATGTGGCTTGTGAGAAACAAGATAATATAAGAGCATTCTTTTCTATGGGTAGAAACAAGGATGTCGACTATTTTTACTTGAGTCAGACATATGCTCATATTCCTAAACATCTCGTACGCGACAATGTTAATTTACTTGTGTTATTCAAGTAAAATGAAATGAATCTAAAGCACATTTATGATGATCATGTAAATACTGATATGGCTTATTCACAATTTAAAAATGTGTGTTCAACATGCTGGAATGATGACAAGT
>NC_046665.1:30403446-30408381 GCF_010883055.1 Belonocnema kinseyi | reverse complement strand
GGAGAATTTTCAAAAGCAAAAGAATATTTTGCAACAAATTGCTAGAGCTAGTGAATCAATTCGACGAAAACATAGGTTAATAAAGTTGGGCAAAGAAACAGTCGACGCACATTAAGTGACACTTTTAAACCCATTGTTAATCCACTCGAAAAAATTGTTGGCGGCTTCAAGAATATGAAAAAAGTTGAACTAATTAGAGAAAAAGAAGAAGCAAAGAATAAAGCTGAAGAAAGTATTGATGACAATGATTTGTCTTATAAATTAATTAATGACTATGAGGAAGAAGCAGATAAGAATGTAGATACCAGTAATTTAGAGACATCAACTGCTAGTGAAGCTGAAAACAACTCTGATATACCTACATCTTCATGGATTGATGATGATGCAAACAAGTATCTCATATTGTTAGGCGAACGAAGTAGAGAACTCGATAATGTGTATGGAGTAAGAAAATTAACGAAAGATAGATTAATGATTGGAGATTCTCAGATAAATTTCAGTCAGAACTATATTCATGTGAATAATTTGAATTTTCCCAAAAGTAAAGGCTTGCTTGAACTTTTATTTAAAAAGTACCTCAAGAGTCCTCTATAAGTCCCAGTGATCTTGAAAATTATAGACAAATTGCTATTGCAACAAACTTATATAAAAAAACATTATAAACAAAATGGAGAAATTCGTGACAGTAAGGCCTTTATATATAAAAACTTTATAATGAAATTAATTCCTCCATCTCCATCAGAAAATTCAAATAGACGAAGTAAAGACGGAAAATCATTATCAGGTGAAGGTATGATCCCACAATACATGATTGCTAGAGAGAAAAATCTAATGGATTACATTTACTGGGATGATCCGAATGAATTGGTAGACCGATTACGCTTACTCCTAGCGTCTCTAGCAGCTGGTAATCCAAGTCACACCAACGAAATTACATCAATTATCGAAGAACTACGAGAAGCTGAAATTATATATTAATGGATGTTTATCAAGATTTTCATCATTTTCAAGATGAGCATCGATGTATTCGGACGTCATTCCAAGCGAGCACAGAGTACAAGTCGCGGTCCTCCTGGAATTGGCTTCAAAGTCACATCTGAAGGAAATTATGATATGAATAATAAGAGGCTGTGTAAAGTAGCTGAAGCTCAAGAACTATATGATTCTGTGAATCTGAATATGGTGCAACATACGATACAGCGTGAACTTCAGACTATATATGATGTTGTAGCTTCTTTGCGAACTGAAGTAGTCAATAATACAATGATGATTGAAACTCTGGAAAATTCCATGGATAAACTTTTTAAAAATGCGAAAATTGATGTTGAATCAATTCAAAAATTAGTCTATCGAAATTCTGAGTTTATTAGCCAATTAGACACCAGGCTGAATGCACTCAAAAATTAACACCGAGAAGCTGCAGTTGGTGAAGGAGCTGCACAAACCAGCTAGACGAAATTACGAACGTCGACATTTCGATATTCGTGGCATTGATGAGACCTGGCAAGCTGATCTTGTTGAAATGCAACCATACGAGAGAGTAAACATACAAATACATCTTAACTGTAATTGGCATACTTTCAAAATTTGCTTGGGCTGTCCCCGTTAAATCCAAGAAGGGTGAAGATGTAGCTGCAGCCATGGAATTTGTACTTGATGAGGGGCGCATACCGAAAAATTTACAAGTTGATAGAGGAAAAGAATTTTACAATTCGCAATTTGAAAATCTTATGAAGCTATACAAAATAAATTTGTACTCGACGTTTTTTAATTTAAAAGCGTCCATTTGCGAGCGATTTATTCGCACTTTAGAGAATAAAATGTGAATGCAATTTAGCTTACAGGGAAATTACAAGTGGATAGATATTTTGAAAGATTTAGTTTCATCTTACAATGATAGTAGTCATCAAACTATTCGAATGAAACCAAAAGATGTTACTAAACAAAATGAGAAAAAATTGTTGTTTAATATATACAAAAATTACAGTGTAAAACAAGCTGTGGAAAAAGCGAAATTTAAAGTTGGAGAAAAAGTACGTATAAGTAAGTTCAAACATGTTTTTGAGAAAGGCTACACATCGAATTGGACAACTGAACTATTTACTATAAATTATGTCAAGAATACTGAACCAGTGACGTATATGATTAAAGATTATCAAGGTAAAGCTATTGCAGGTAGTTTTTATGAACAAGAAGCAGGCAAAGTTAGACATTTAGATATTTATCTTGTCGAAAAAGTACTGAAAAAAGAGGAAATAAGCTATTTGTAAAATGGTTAGGTTTTGATTACTCACACAATAGTTGAATAGATAAGTCTAGTTTATAAGTATCTTTTGCATGAAATTTAAGTTTTCCTGAATAAAGTTCATTATTTGCAAAACACACACACACACATATATGAATTTTAATGTATAAAGGTACCATTCGCACATCCGAGTCCTTGTAATTTCTCAATCACTTCTTCACGCACATTCTGATTGTAAAAAGTAATCATTTCAAGAAACAAAATTTCAAAACGCAAAAGATTAGCAAAGATTATTTTTTTCATCGCCTTACTCTTTAAACTTGTATAATTTTTTCGTATATAAGATTTTACACTTTTCACAGATGGTGATTTCACTTTACGCCAAATACTTTCAGCGATGGTTTCAATAATGACATCTTTTGTACGTTGAAACGGCATAACACTCAGAGCCAGAAGATACCGTTCGACAGAAGGGCTGACTTCCTGGAAAACAGCAAACGTTGTTTCTTGCAGCACAAACGGATAGTATTTTTGGTTTTCCTGATATTGCTCCAAAGCTACTATATAATCACCAAACGATACAGTCATGTGTGTATGGAAATTTCCGCAGTCGATGCATTGGTGCTTCTCTTGACCATCAAAAAATAGGGAAATGCTTTGTGAATGATGAATTCAGGTTGTATGTGGTTGTATGTAACATTTGGTTTCGTGGTGTATAAGACATGATGAATATCTCACTGAAGCTTGTCACAGACTGGGCGAGAATTGAGAAACTGCAGACCCTTTATACTGCTTTCTTCACAAATTCGATGGAACTGCAGCGTCCACCCAAATACCGCGAGCAGAGATCGCCATCTTCACTGGATTTTTTCATTCCTAGCAGCTAATTTTCATCTTCATTCAGCAGATTGGTCATCCTTGCTGGTAGAAACACAGTAAATTTGTTTTCTACTGTGACGATGTACCGCACTCCAAATTGTCTTGTTACTCTTTTGATGTTTGTAATTTCGTAGCTTTTATTCAGCTCCAGATCCTTACGTCTCTCCGTTGGAAGGAAATCGTTGTTAACTGCAATTTTGTTCAATTTTGCGAAATCCATCTTCACTTGTTAATATTCACCATATAAAACTCTCGCGTTAAAGTATGTAAATCGATTCGCGCTTGTATCACTTCTTTTAATTCTCGAATTTTATGTAGAAATACGTTTAAACGATTTTTTAGCTCTTGTTGCCTTTCTTCTTTACAATCTGTCATCTGGCAATAAACTGATAAAGGAGTAGAGCTAGCCTTATTTTATAGACGCTTAATCCCTCCACCAATTTCTGAAGACTTTTGCACAATATTGTCTGATATTGCGTCATATGATGAAAAATTGTTCTAGAAGGTTTTACATTATAATCGACACGCGTAGCATATAATTTTTTAACATCGCAAACTGTAATGCGTCATTGAAAATAACCTTGAATCTTTTATGCTCCTTCCCATAAATATATATCTCTTTCTTTTTCTTAGACTTAGAAAAGGCAGGAATTTTTAGCTAAAATATCATTTATCAGGAAGCAATAAATCAAATAAACAGTCAAAACAGGATGCCATACGTAGCTCTCTATATAAAATTTCACCTATACATCTGCATCTTTTGCGCGTTTAACGAACTTCTTATCTGTCAGGAAGCAATAAATTATCCTTGTTTTTCTCATTTAACCTTGACACATGCACGTTATAACCTTGAACCTGTTTATATGTATTTGGCTATAGACTATTGCGCAATCGTGACGTCATCAGGATCCTTCGAGAAAGATCTCAAAGCTTAGCACGGACATGAACCACTACAGGTCGAAGCTTCTCGATGCCGGTAAGGTAGGAATCGTGGTCCAGAACCCGCCCTGTACATCTACTCGAATATATGCATTGTAGTAACATTCACTCGGAGCTTTCTCACCGTAGGCAGTTGAATAAAGAGGATTGTAATATGATATCTGAAAAATTCAAAAAAATTATTACAATGTTTATTAAATTTGAGGAATGTATAATTATAAACAGACATACCGAAATTGTTCCCTCGAATAATTCGCTTGAGAGGCGTGCTAATTAAATAAGTCGTTCGGGAAGTATTCTGAAACAGTCAATAAATGAAAATAACATGTAATTTACAACTTTGTTAAATCAGCATACAAGGAAATTATAGTACTAATTAAAAAAAACTTATTGTTTATAAAAAAAATTTAATTTAATATATTATATATCAAAGTTGTCTATGAGACAAAATTTAACTTATGATTTGGGTTGTCTTCAATTTCACCTGTTACCACCAAATCTGATAATTTACTTTTCACAGATTTACTCAAATGTTTAGTCTTTTGTTTTATCTTTGACCAAAGTTTAGTTGAAGGACCCAATTTTAATGTAGAAAGTAAAGACTTTATTTCTTTCTTTTTTATATGATTTTTAATGCATCGATATCTATTTCTTCTTCTGTTAACAAACAAAACAAATAACTTTATTTTTTTTTATTTTATAAAAAATTGTGAATTAAAAACATTCATTTTAAGAAACGGTAATTTGAACACAGTTTTATTGAGGATTCCTATATATATATATATATATATACCAGGTGTATACATATGAAACCGGTATTGCCATCTAGCGGCCAGTAGACACACTTGTAGGCACTGTCGGAACTTACCATT
>NC_046665.1:30400221-30403346 GCF_010883055.1 Belonocnema kinseyi | reverse complement strand
CGCATACTTTGAATAAAATATTTGTTATCATTCTCTTGAAATAAATGTGTTTTTTTCTTGAAAAAATACCGGTTTCATATGTATACACCTGGTATATGCCTCTTTATAAAATGCAATATGGCACCGTAAGAGTTAAGTAGCGTACTTGTAACTGCCGTAGTTTATTATATAGTCAGCGTTCGAGCTCTTAATTTTTAAAATTATACTAAAGCAACAAATCTATTCAACAAAAAGAGCTGTTTGATGCAAGTAAAATTTTGAATAAAATATATGTTTTAATGAATATTCTTATTATTTCTTTCATTTGTGCTAAAATGAATGAAAAAACGAACAATTTTGACTGTTTTTGTAAGTAGACATTAAAATGTTTTGTAATTTTCTGTAGCTAAAATAATAATTTGACCTATTACAGATTAATAAACTAATATCACCAAATAAGCATTTGCGTATTACTAAATAACTATGCAAAAAGTAATGCGTATTGAAACATATTTTTCTTGTTTGTATTTCAACGATTTATGAAGCACAATTTTTACATTCTCATTCATGAGTGTAATATAATCGTCCAAATTTTCGATCTCTGATTTTCAACGGATCTTTGCGTTTTGGCACTCATAGAATCCGAAAATCATAAAATGTTGTCGGTGTCTGCCTGCCTGTCTATCTGTATGTCTGCATGTGTGGTTACCTGAATGTTGTAGCCACGCTGACTTTTGTAGGACTTGTCCAATCCAGTCCGCATTTGATACACTTCTAAAGGTCCCCAAAATGAAGGTTAAGTTCGTTAATCAGACATTTCGAACCAAAATTGAAAAATTGAGCATTTTCAAAATTTTCTTTCAAATTTGAGAAATGTTTGTCAAAGTTTCTTATAGATGGGTAGAAGACTTGCCAATTGTCCAAATAAAATGTTGAATTTCGATGAAAATTAGAAAACTTTTATACTTTTCAAAAATTTGAACATTTTAAAAAATAGAAAAAATTATTTTTTCATAGATCCAAAAATTTTATTCAAAATTTTCACTAGATAACAAATATATTTCAAAACTATTCTTGCCGAATTTTTCGTTTAGCCCATAATTTTAAAAATTAGAACTTTTTTTAAATTGTAGACAAATTTTTACATTCTCATTGATGAGAGTGTAATGTATTCGTCCAAATTTTCGATTTCTGAGTTTTAACGGATCTATACGGTTCGTCACACACAGAGTTCAAAAATCATAAAATTTTGTTGTTGTCCGGCTGCATGTATGTATGTATGTATGTTTGTATGTTTGTATGTATGTTTGTATGTAGGTATGTATGTCTGCCTGTATGCATGGTTACCTGAATGTTATAGCCACGCTGACTTTTGAAGGATTTGTTCATTTGAGTCAGCCTTTTATACACTTCTTAAGGTTCTCAAAGTGAAGGTTAAGTTCGTTAAGCAGATATTTCCATAAATAATTACAAAATTTAGGGCATTTTCAAAATTGGAAAGTTTTTATTCTTCAAACTTTATGAAGTTTTTTAAAGTTTCTCATAGATGCGTAGAATGCTTGCAAATTATCAAAATCAAACTTTCAGTTTAGATGGAAGTTGGAAAAGTTATATAATTTTGAAAATTTGGAGCGCGAGTTTCGTGATGAGAATGTAATCGTCAACGCCGTAGGTGCTTTGAAAACCTTCTTTAAAAAAAATTGTAATTAACATTTATGGCTGTAATTCCTTAGAAGTTAAAATCAAATTTTTCATTTTAATTTATAATATTGATGATATTTGAAAAAATTTAGTTAAAGTATACGCATAACACGTACGAAAACGAGTGTGAAACCTTACCTGCGCGCCCTAGACGCGCTCAAACTGGGCGCGAAGCCGCGCGCGCAATGAGAATTTGTCCGCGCAGCTAGCATATTTTTATTATTATAATAATAAAGCAATCTATACATTTTTTTGAAGTTATGAATCATGCTAATTTCTTTTGATATTAAATAATTATTGTACAATAACAAAAATACTGAAACAATTTTTATACGTTACTTACCTTCGAATGTTTGAATATGAGAAGAAAAACCCCATGCTCTAAGAATACTCGAGATGGTTACTTCTCGGCTTTTACTGTTGTCCATAACTTTTCGTGCTTTAGTCACTAGTATATAAAACACGTTTTCGAAAAATAGTTAACACGAAAATAAATCACACTCTCAAGTTTATACAAAATTGCCGTGTTCTTGTTTTAACACCTCACTATGATTTTTGTTAGAAGTGATCTCGACTGAGGTTTCATTCTAATTTCATGATCTTCAAGAGATTTGCCGTGACCACGATTCAGCCATGCCATTGCCAGGTTTTAGCCCAGATTAATAATCAATAGACTCAAATTCGGCCACTGTGTTTTGGCGGATGTTTATAGAACGTGATGTTTATGGCATAAGATTAGCTTGCTCTCCTAAATAACTTCTTCGTTCCTAACTCCGCTCTCCATTTTAAACGTAAATCTACAGTATAAAAATATGCAGCTTAATAACTCGCTTCATGATAATGTACCGACACTTGACTAATCACTGATTGATCAAGCACTTTTCTTCGCGCGTTTTCGCAAAAATATTAGAGGCTCTTAGATTACAGCCTTTATTTTCGACGGGATATAACTGATGAAGTATGAGCGTCTTTCGTAAAAACATCTCAACAAAAGAACCGCGGTTTATCGCTTTTTCTCAGAAACAAAACTTTAAAATAACCCTTGGTAATTTATGAAAAGGAAAATTTAACTTTTTTATGTTAAAAAATTAAGTTTAACTTTTCAAAATAAAATCGAAAAATTTTTCTATTTTTAAAATGAAGTAACTCAATTTTGAGAATGTTAAATATAATTTTCTTCAGCATGCTATTGTTATTGTTATAAGTCATGATTGATTCTCATATAACTTATTATAAAATTCTTTGCAAATATTTCATCATTGTTACTTAAAAATTACAGAATTATTCTGTATAAATAAATACTATTGTTATGACTATAAGAAGTAATTAAAAAAAAATCTGCAAATTTTCGAAATTTTAAAATAATTTTTTGATATTAAAAACGACCTTTTTCTGAACCTGTGTCCAAACTTTCGGAAAATCCGAGTTGAGCCGGGGGGGGGGGG
>NC_046665.1:30399828-30400211 GCF_010883055.1 Belonocnema kinseyi | reverse complement strand
GGGGGGAGTAATAACGATGTATTTACTGCAGGCCCACTTTTTTCTTCAAACGGTAGAAAACGTAATGCACAAATCGTAAATAATCTCAACTCCTTCCATATGTCTGGCACCCTTCAAACTCCATTTCCCTGGGATGAAGCGATTTTTGTAAGAGAACCTTTCTTTTCCCGCTAACATTTCACGTCTATTAAACGCCTTTTTTGTATCAGAACAAATCAAATCATTACTGATTTTTGCACGAAGCATTCCAACGGTGCTCCAATGATCGTATCAAAATTTAGTAATACGAGGGTAGTTCAATAAGTCCTTAGAATGACCAACAGATGGCGCGCAAATCGCTCCAAATCATCTGTTTTCAGTCAGCACCACTCCCGACTAGATAT
>NC_046665.1:30385268-30399728 GCF_010883055.1 Belonocnema kinseyi | reverse complement strand
TCATCACGACAACGCCCGAGTTCACACATGCTTCGTTTCAATGGCTAAAATTGAAGAACTAAAATTCGAATTGATTGAACACCCACCGTATTCACCAGATTTTGCCTCCAGTGACTTTTTCTTATTTCCAAACTTGAAAAAATGGCTCGGTGGACAGAGATTTCCAGACAACGAAGACGTCATTTCCTCTGTAAGTGCTTATTTTGAAGAACTTCCGAAAACGCACTTTTCTGAAGGATTAAAAAAACTTGAAAAGCGATTGACCAAGTGTATAGAGCTCCAAGGAGATTATGTTGAAAAATAAAAAAAAATTTACCCAAAAAAAATTGTTTTTATACTTCATTCTAAGGACTTTTTGAACTACCCTCGTAATCAGATTAAAATTAAGCTTATAATCAAGCTCTACAGTGAATTTAAACATTTTGTGCACCATGCCTCCAAAATACTTCTTGCTTCACATCTACTGTTGTTTGTATATAAAGTGATTTGTAAAATAATAATTTCGAAAATAATCTGACAAGAACAGAAAATTATTAGTATTCCATGAAATAATTCAGATTAATACCTCAAGGGGAATAAAATAAAATGACAATTTTTGTATCTCCTTTCTTCTCTCGCTAACATTTCACGTCTATTATTAAACGTGATTTTTGTATCAGACAAAAATCATATCATTACTACGCCAATCCTATTTCAAACAGGTCGGGTGGATCTACTTCAGACAGGCACCCCCCCCCCCCCCCTCTGTTTGAAAAAAAAATAATGTGATGAGCAAAAAAAGAACACAAGCGATTATGAAAATGATAACAATGATGATAAATTTCTACTACAATAAAAATAGAATAAGGTATAAGACACTCTAATATACTGTTTCGCATAAATATTAAACACTCAAATCGTTAGGACTTGAATGCCTTTTTTTAATCAGGTATTCAAAAATAATTCAGGTTCTACTCAGCGGCACTGACCCTGAGGAGTATAAACTTCTACTGAGGGGCATAGATTTCCCACAGTGGTCGGAGGATGGATCGAAAATATCTTAAATATTATTTTATTAAATCATTGGCTTTTCACAAATTTTTGAAAAACTTTGAATGTTTTGAAAACATGAGGAAACAGCGTTTATTCATTATTTAGTTTTTATTATTATAATATTGGAAAATATGGAAATCGAAATAAGAGAAATGCTTAAATGACTCGAAAGCGATCTTAAAATCTGAAAATAATTAAAATTATTATTATAGGTTGAAAATTTATGTATGGATTCGAGCACATGGCTAGCCTGATGAAGTTGATAAATATAAATTTAATCTTGCGAATTATGGATTGTGCACGTTCTGTTTTATTTCACTTTCTTGACTTAATTATTTTCCCTTATTTTTCGTGCATTTGTAGTTAATTTATTTACACAATATGTTTCCCAATTTTATCCCCCCCCCCCCCCCCCAAACAGGTCAGACATGTATTCAAAAAGTTTTAGGATCAAGAGAAGTTTGCCAAAAATAAATATAAATCAGATGGTAGACAATTTGTTATCACAAATTTATATTAAAAGATGGTAATTATGTATGAACGATTCAAGGTTTCACAGGTCAAACAATTCATATGTCTGTTAAACGTAAACGCCGCCCCACCCTAATCTCGCCACCTGCCTTCGTCGTTGTCGCGCCGCCGAGGCCGTTCAGGCCGCCAAATCCGCACCGTCAGCTCCTGTCGTCGCATCGACACCTCTGTCTTCTTTCGAGGAACCTCTCGCTTCTTCCGCTGCTCAGCACGCCGGTTAAAATACCTAGCTGACGGAAACTTAATTTTCGATGTGTCTCGCCCGAAACTCTAGCCGTTCAGCCATCCGTAGGTCTACTTTCTTCACCAAAATCAATCCGTATTCGCTCGGTATGTGTCATGTCTAAACCTATCACTTTCTTGACTTCGGGCGTCCTCGATATCTTGGAACCTTGGATCCCGAAGGGATCGCTGCCGCCCACCCCGGGCAAAGGACTCCGCGCGCTTCCTCGGCGACTTCAGCAGAGCTCAACCATTCCGGACTTCCCAACTTCGTCTTCTTCCAAGACTTTCTCCTTTGACAAGCCGTTCGATTACTTTGTACTTACTACGCCGAAGGATCCTTTACCACCTACTCCGGGTCAGTGGCACCACGCCACCGTACGTTCAGTTACTCCTCAAGCTCTCGCAGAAGAGCCCGCCGTCGACTCTTCCAGAGACGACGTTTTATTACTGGCGGCCGACGGATCGCCCGAATCCTTCTCGCCCTCTTTGTTCCGATCTTCACCTGCCAAGCGTCCTCGTCGCGATCCTGACTTTCCGGATTTCTCAGCACGTGGGGAAATTTACTCTCTGTCATTCTACGCAGAGAGACGGACCGTACCCACCAAAATTATTAACCCGCTGCTCCGGTCGCTCACGCCCGTGACAACACGTAGACTCGCTGAAACGAGCCTTGCAGCAAACCGGCCGTCCAAAGGGCCTATACCACTGATTCCCTATAGCACACACCTTGCCACAAACAACGGCTCGCTTCATCCTCAACTGGAGGTTTTACTTAGATGCTCGACGATTGACGCCTCCCCCCCACAAGTTACGGCAGTTTGGGTCCTTACGAGACTATCGGTCCTCTTACCATATTCTCGGCTCTCCCTCATTAGGACCCCTTCTCTCTGACTTCATCCGGACTATCCTATAGCCACCTATTACCCCCCCCCCCCACTGGGACTTGTATCAAAGCATTTACTTACAAAATACATTATCATTGGAGCACCTTTGGAATGCTTCGTGCATAATGTTTTCTACCGTTTTTGAAGAAAAAAGTGGGCCTGCAGTAAATAGATCGTTAGTACCTCACCCCCTAGGCTCAACTCAGATTTTTCGAGAGTTTTGACACAGGTTCAGAAAAAGGCCGTTTTTAATATCAAAAAATTATTTTAAAATTACGAAAATTTGCAGATGCGTTGTTAAGACATAAGGAAGGTAAATGAGAAAGTCCCTACTTCGAGAAATGAAAGCTAATTGTTTAAATTAAGCGTTCAAAATGATCAAAATAACTTTCAGTTTTAAATAAATAATATAGCTACAAAATTATCGATATTTCACGGTAGTTTCCATTCAGCAAAGCTCGAAACAGTAAACTGCACTCGTTTTCACTGAGGCAATCGCTCACAAATGCAACAATAACAAACTTCTAAAAATGTTCAATATTTTCAATTTTTCGGGCAAACTATTCACTTTATGGCAATACTTTATATAACCCTTTTTATTCAGAAGAAGATTTAGAGTGTTTTATTGTATAAATATTTTTGTTTTAAAAACGGCCGTTTCCAAGGAAAATCCAAAAACACAGCCTACACTGTCGCTTGCAGTCGCGAACGCCATTTTTTCTTTCAGTTGATTCCCTTTAAGCTTCTGAAATATGAGGTTATTTTTACAAAGTTCTTTCATTTTTTAAGCAAAAATAAAAAAAAACCTGCCCGCCACGCGGGCACATTATCATCACACGCGGCTCGCTTCGCTCGTCAGATAGAGCGCGTCTAGGTCGCGCGATTGTTGGTTTTCGCGCTCGATTACGTATTTACCTTGCGCTACGCGCTCCGTCCTTAAATTTTCGCACATTCTTGCGCAAGCCTTTTAAAATTAAGACTTCAAACATCGACCGCTGTAATTTTGTGATTGTGAATTCTCTTTCGTTAAAAGAGTTTAGCTCGAAAGTTAGAGCGCACCTACGGCACACGACTGATGGCTATCGGACTCCGCGCTCGGTCTTTGCATTTTTTGTGCATTCGTGCACAGACCTATTAAAATCAAAGGTCAACGGACCGACAACTGTACTTTTGTGATTGTGAACTCTGTTTTGTTAAAGCTCTTTTGGCTTTAACGAACATGTTCTTATCACGTATCTCGTCCTTCGCACTCAATTTTGTCGAAAACGTCAACTTTTCTACAATATACACAACACTTTTATATCAAATATAATACATTTTGTATGTAACTCTGCCTGGGATTGCTCATTCAAATATTGCAAAATAAAGCGAAAATTGTGTTTATCATTATTATTTTAAAGTTGTTTTTTATTTTGCTTAAAATTACATTCTAAGCTGCGCTGAAACATGTATCATTTCAATAAATTTATATCATTACAATTCTAATACAGAAACCTATATAGGGTCCTATATAGGATCCTATGTGCTCTTTCGTCTTTTCTGTCCTTTTTCCAAAAATTTAATTTTTAAATTTTTATTCTTATTTTTTAAGTTTAAAGGAAAATCTAATCGAAATATTGAAAAATTATTAATAATAAATTTATAGATCTTTTTATTCGAACAACTTTTGTCTGCTAATTCTAGTTCGTACTTGTTTCGTTTTTTCAAAAAAAAAATAATATTTTTATTTTGAATGCTATTTTTTACGACTTAAGGAAAAACAAGGGGCCCTATAAAAAATTATAGCTCGTTTTTGGATAAACAAGTTTTATCTCATTTTTTTCGTAGCTTGTGGCGTTAGTCCAAATTTTTTTTTGTTGAATGTTGCTTTTTACGACTAAAAACAAAAATTACGCGTCCAATCGAAAAGTGATTCATTAAAAATTTGTAATAAATAAAAACAGTTTTTATGATGATCTTGTGGGGCTTTAAAAAATCAAGGTTTTCCTTTTCCAGAATTTTTTTCATATCATGCGTTGTTTGGCTTAAAGTGTTTATTTTAGTTGATTTTTTTGTATTTTGAAAATGCTCTAACTCTAATAATTTTCTTTTTATAGAAAAAAGTCACGAGGTTAAATTGTTTGAGTTTCCAAGTGCTATGAATAACGGATTATAGAATTTTGAAATCTTGAAAAAATGTGGTTTCAAAATTTTTGAAAATGCGTGCACTTTTTGAATTTTTATTAAAAATAGCTGGTTTACGAACTTGTTCATTCTTTTCAGGCCTTAAAAAATTGTGTCAAAGCAGAATCCAATCTGATAAATGTTTCGAAAGCTTAAACAATTGTAATTATATTTAAGTGTAAAAAAATGTTTATACGATATTCACCAAAAACTTGAAAAAAACAGATATTTATATTTTTTATTGATATTGCAGTCATAAATAGCTAAAAATTAAATCAAAATACAGTAAAAATTTTTCGAATAATAACTTATCATTTTTTTACATAATAGTGCAGTGACATAAAATAATATACATAACACAATTAGAAATGTCTTTATTTATATTTTTAATATTTAAACAATTAATGGTGAGAAATTTAATATTTTACATCAGACATTACTGAAAATATAATGAAATTTAAATAAATAAAATTCTATGAAGGCTTATTTATCCGTTTTTTAAAAATATTTTTCTAAATGTAAATAATTTAGTGCTTTACTCACATATACAAAAAATAGAAAATTTAACTTTCATTAATATTCTGCGTATCAGAGATTTCATCTTCTTTGAGTGGTGGGTGGTTATCGCAGTCACTTCCACTGCAAACAATGCAGGCCGGTGAGCAATGAAGACCACTTTTCCTGCAGCCACACGCCGAACCGCATCCTGTTTTGCAGGAGAAAAAAATGATTTTTAAAACGTTTTCAGGTGCTGCTGGTTGTTTCATTTTTACTGGTTTCAAATAATCTTCTTTCTGCCAACCCCATTCTTCAGGAGGGATTACAGAATTATTTTTCCATTGCTGGACTTGTAAGTAGACTCTTTTGATAGTTGTTTTTCTGCATCCTCTGTCGGAGGTAGTGATTGAAGTTGTACACTTTTATCTTTTGAAGATAATGCTATGAATCGCTTGTATCGGAGTTCATTAAGATTTTTGGCAGTTTTAGCACCATACATTGTGAGAATAAAACTAATACTGTCATTGGAAAGTACTTCATCACTTTGATTCTCAACGATGAAAGTTTCAGCTGCTACACGTAATTTTTGATCATTATTAAAAATTTTAATAACATTATTTTTACCTTTATTATGAAAGGCGGAGGTAGTATTACATCCAGTGAATGAAAAAAAGATGCTCTTTTTTAATATTTCCGTATTTCTGTAACATTGTTTTTGTTGAATAAACTCGTTGTAAGACATTATTTTTGAGTGGTTAAAAAAAAAAAAATTCTTTATCATCAGGTGCTAAAGCCATCAACAACACTAACACATCAATGTCCTCTGCTACAACAACTACATGAAAAAAGGTACAATTTACAGCAGATTGTACAATTAAACGATCAGCATCACTTTCAGCTTGACTCCATTGAATATACCGGCACACAAAAAAGTGGTCTGTCCGACAGACTACAATAGCATATCTATATGTTTTTGGGGTCACTGAATTCAAATCTGAGGCTCATATAACCAATTTGGCTTCTAATTTTTCGAAAATCGCAAAAATAGACGTAAAATCGGCGAATGCAGCGATTTTTCTTGTATACTTTTGCAAAAAAAAAATTTATCATGCCCAATGGTCTAAATCAACATATCCTTATGTTTTTGGGGTCCCTGAATCCGAATCCGGGGTCACAATAACCCCGTTTGGTCTGTCGGACAGACCACTTTTTTTGTATGCCGGTGATATTCTTTCCAGCCAGTTTTTTGCAGAGAAGATTAATAAATATACTTTTATTTTTGCTGTTTCCTAAAAATTTGTCTTTAGTTGCATTTAAAGGCATGTCTTCTTCAAATAAATAATCAATTGAAGTAGTACTTGTGTATCTACGATTTCTCTCCGACGCATTAGTTCCATCATTATTATACCCATCAAATATACCTTTGACATTAACGCCATTGTTATTACGCAAACATTTTATGTATTGTTGAAAATTATCTAAAAACTTTCGATTTTTATCACATTTTACTCTATGAAGTAACATACCGCCATCGATAATGTAGAGAAATTTAGCAACATCATCGATATCCGTTTCGCATTGTACAAAAATATCATATAACATTGATTCGGTAGTTTTCGTCATTCCAGCATTATTAAACAGTGAAAGAGGACAGGGAGCCAGCTCGTAGCAAAAATATTCCCGAAGTTCGCCAGTAGTTTTTCTCAAAAAACATAACCGTTGAAAAATTAAGTTTGTATCCACAGCCAGTATTATTTACTTTAATTTTATTGCTTATGATTACTAAAGAGTTAACAGTATCTTTTATAGTCATTTTTATATATTTAAAGTTTGATCCTTTCATTTTATTTCTTAAGTTAATTCCAACATCAAATGCTTTATAACAATGGTCGTTTCATTACCAACCACTGCTGTGGAAATGGCCATGACTTGTTGTACATCAGGAAAGGGGTTGTGAGTTTTAAAAAATTCGAATATTTTATCTGCTGCTTTGGAATCTTCATTTATTCTGCTATAACTAGCGTCAATATGCTTATACGAAGATTTAAAATAAACGCCACAAAATTCTTGCATTCCATTCACTACGTCTGTTGAAAATAATGCATGTATTGCCTCTTGCTTCCAGTTTAAGCACTTTATTTTCAAAAAAATTTATTAGTTCAATAAATATTTCATTACCTTCTATTTCATTATAATAAAAGGAATATAATAATGTAGAATCTTCAAAGCCTTTCTAAAATTCTATAAATTTTTCATCATTTTTAATTTCTTCAAAGATAAGTTTGGAAAGTGCCAGCTGTACTAAACTGTGAACAGGTACATCTCTTGAATAATTATGTCCTGATAATATTTGGTCGCATGTTTTAAGAGTATACACAGTTGCAAGTACTTTTTCAAATCACTTCCTGCCATAATGTTACCAATGCATCCAGAAAACGATAGCATCATATGAAATGCGCCTAGTTTAATAATTACTGTAAGATCATCATCCAAATTTACAACAGAAACTATATCAGCAGTGTCTCGTTCCGGAAGCATAGTTTTTAATCGCGGAAAGGAATGCCGTGGTTGTATTGAAGTTTCTGGAGTTACAATACTAAATCCTTCAAGATTATGGAAAGTTCCTGCACCTGTCAAAGTGCCTGTGTTAAAATGTGCATTGTCAAAAACAAACTGGACAAATGGATTATTACTCAGTACAACAGAATATTGAAAGATTCTGAAGCTTTGTATAACCGCGCTTCATGATAAGGTGCACAAAAACCTAAAGAATTACATAAATCTATGCCTTTTCTGGAACCAAATTTCCTGTGTAATGTTACACTCAATCCAACTTGATGTGGTGATAAAAAAGTACGCGGTCTCAGAACGCACATAATTGCATGTGCAATTGATGTCGTTTTTTTGTCAAGTTTATTGTCAAGATTTTTTTTCCTTTTATTTTTGCCGACAATTTCATTAAGTAAGAGCTTTAATGATTAAGGAATTACATAAATAAATTCTGTTGCAGAAAAAAATTTGTCACTAGCAGGGTGATTATATTAATAACATTTTTTTGACAAATGTTTGCCTGAATTAAATCTGCAACCTCCTTTATTTTTTAAATATGTTCATCTTCAGCCTCCAAATTGGACTCTACAAAAGATTTATTTAAAATGTCATGGTATTTTTTTTTAAGTAAAAAAAGTCGGAAGTCCTTGATAACTTGATACAACAAGATCTTCACCATAATATTCTCCTAATCGACGTTTAATAGCTTTAATAAAAGGCGGATCATCAGTCACAACGTTCATCAATTCATTTAAAGAAAACTGACAATCGGGATGGTAATCAATATAATCAATTATTTGCTCCATTGCGTTATTAGTATTGATAATTCGTGGATCAATTGTTTTAACTAATGTATTATCCTGTTTGAAAATATCTGCATAACACGAGCTATGATATTTAGCGTTGACAGATCGTAAATTAGTCACCGAATTAACTCTCAAAAGAAGAGATCGAGAAAACTCATCTCTTGCATTTTTAATAGCGTCAATTAATTTTTGCTTGGTATGATTTGAAGTAACAGTAGATACATTGTAATGATGCTTAAATTTTCTGTAAGAAAATAACGATGCGGCACATATAAAACAATTTTTATCTCAATCAAAAGAAGATTCCGAAGATTTTCTTAACTTTAATTTTGGTGGGCTGAGAGCTGCCTTTTCGCAAAGTTCAACCTTTTTTATTTCAGCTGAAACACTTTTACGCTCAGTAAATCGTTTCCGACAACTGGAATGCACAAACACTTTTTACCGTTGTTAAGACAAATAATAATTTTATTATTTTTAATTTTAATTGCGATTGTTTTTAAAGTAGGCAGTCCCCGAGTCACTTCAGTCAATTTTTCTTTCACTTGAGTTGACGCGCCTGGAGTATCTTTTTTTCAACCTTCTTCACAAATACAACATAAACTTTCTGTAGAATCTACAGCACTTTCTTGCTCCTATAACCCACAAATTAAAATAATTGAGAACTTAGAATCGAATTAATTACAACAAAATTGTAAAATAGCTGACAATGTATAAATATATTAACCTACAAAACCATAAATATTTAAAAAAAATTTTAGAATACTTTATTAATAAATAATTCATATACACCTTCTGCATTATACTGGTCTACACTGATTAGTTCAATAAAAATGAATGTTATAAATAGTTTACTTCGAAAAATACACTTCATATAATAAAAATAATACTTATACTTTAACGTAAGATACATTTACTCCAAAAAGCGAATGAATACTGAGAGACGGGAGGAATAGAAATATCAAACTAGTTGAGCACCTGGCATTGGGGCTTGAATTCTTTTACCAGGTAGCACAAGTAGGGAGTATCTGAATAACAAAAGACACATTTCTATTGAGCGGATAACACCGTAAGTCAGTACATTTTTGAATACGACATGAAAGATTAATAAATGGATGCTGTTACGCAATAGTGTGTCCAACATGTACATATTTTTTGTCCCACACAGCAATTTTTTACGATGTAAATATATAATTGTTGACATAAAATTTATTTTAACTACTTCTTTTTATTCTGAAATTACTATATAAAGAGATTTTCAGAAAAAAATGACGACAAAACTTAATTTTTTAAATAAATATCATAAATATTGTGTAAACAATATAAATAATTGTTTTTTTCCTCCTAAAGGTTTCTGATTTTAAATAATATAAGAAAACAAAATTATCAAAATCGAAGCTGTTGTTGAGGACTTTCAAATTTTGCCTGTTTTATGTATTCATTGACGCTACTATATCATAGAGGTTGAATTTTTAAGTGATTTTATCATCCCAGGCTCTTACCTTGAGCTTATTTTTGTCCGCCATTGTACTATTGGTCCTCGTATTCTAGCCACTTTGCGGTGTTTATTTATCCCTGCCGATAGACGCTCGCCAAACACCTTCGTTTATCGACAATATTTTAGACAAGCGTGCGCCAAACGCCTCCGCCTGTCCTAATGATTTCTTTTAGAACAAAATTACTTCGTTTAGGTGACACAGACCCTACCCAGTGGGCACAAAATTTGGCGACGTCTTTACAACATAGTTACGACATTTTTACGACAACTTTACGACATCCTATGTTCATGTCGTCACGGTCTCTTTACGATATCGTAAAGACATCGTCAGATCATACGACATCTTTACTGTATCGTGAAAGCACCTTGATGGCATGGACATAGGATGTCGTAAAGGTGTCTTAAAGATGTCATAACGATGTTGTAAAGACGTCGCCAAATTTTGTGCCCACTAGTTTAAGGTAGCGAGTCAAACACCTTCCACCTTAATGTCATCTCTCAGTATTCTTCTGATCGTCTGCTATCTCTCATCTTAATTTGCAGTTGCAAGTTGAAGTATTCTTATATCATTGGCCATTAATCTCATGTCAGTTGCGGGAAAGGGTAGAACAAGCGCTCTACACTGCCGCGTTCTGAAACCACTGGTGAGGCTGAAGGCGTAAAAGTAGCGGGAAATTCAAATTAGAACCTGGATAGCTTTTGAAAGACTAATCAGATTAGGTTGAAATTTTACGCACAGTTTAAGGGACCGGAAAGAAAGATCAAATTCTTTAACCAGTAATTTTAGATTAACGGCTTTGGTTTAAATCGTAAAGAAAGTAATAATAAATAAAAAATCCCATATTGCGGTCAACTGTAAAAATTTCCAGAAAATATCAATGCACAACAATTATGCATAAAAATCAATTTTTGATACGAGGCGTATTTTTGATTTTAATCGTAAAAATGAAAAAAATAGATTTTTGGAAAAACGAGACAAGCTTCCAAAAAAATGAGCAGCCGAAAGATATTTACCTAAGAAAGGACTACAACATTTTTATGAATTATTTTTTGATAGATACGTATTTCTTGTTTTAATAGTAACAAATAAATTTTAAAATAATTATATATAAAATTGTGGAAAAACCACAAGTCACGAAAGAAATACAAAACAAACGTTGCTCACACTAAAAAGGACAACAAACATTTTTTGATAAGGTGCTTAGTTTTTTTGCTTAGAAACGCAATAATCGAAAAAAAGTGCCGCCCCCCATGAGACGTTCAAAAGGGGACCGTGTCCAACCTAAGTTATTTTTGTGACCAGTCAGGGGGGTTCCTTCTTGCCCCCATGAGACATTGGAAAGGGGGTCGTGTGTGACTTAAGTTATTTCTCTGGCCATTCACAGGGGTGCCCCCCCCCCATGAGACGTTGGAAAGGGGATCTTGTGTTACCTAAGTTATTTCTGTGGCCAGTCATACGTGTGCCTCACCGCCCCCATGACACGTTGGAAAGGGGGTTATGTCTGACCTAAGTTATTTTTGTGATCAGCCATTGGGATGCCTTCCCGCCCCTCATGCCATGTTCGAAAGGGGGTCGTGTGTGACTTGCGTTATTTCTCTGGCCAGTCACAGGGGTGCCTCTTCCCATGAGACGTTGAAAAGGGGGCCGTGTGTTACCTAAGTTATTTCTGTGGCCAGCCATACGTGTGCCTTACTTCTCGAAAACTGTCAGTTGCAGGGTAAAACCATATTCAACATAAAATATTTATATTCAAAGGATCTACAACTTTGATTTGAAGCTATTTTTAATAAATTTTCACTATTCACTGAGATTAAGATAAAAAACATGATTTTGTTGGGGTTTTCATGGTTTTCACCATGAAAATCAAATTTACAGGTATTTTCACTATCATAATCGTGATGAGCGCATCAAAATACATAGGTATACGGAGTTTCAAATTAATCGGAGGTAAGCGCTTTGCGGAACTCCACCCAAAAATTAATGCAAAATAAAGAACAAATATTGAAGTCATCAGGGAAAATAAAATTTTTACGTTATTTTCAAATGCCTGAATAATTAGTTTCGAAACTGCGATACAGAATAAAATATAAAATTTAGTTTACTTGTAAAAAAGTATGCACTTGGGGAAAAAAAACTCGAGTGCAAAGCATGAGGTATGTGCTAAGAATGTGTTTGATAAAGCCAAAGGAACTTTAAAAAAAGTTAATTTACGATCACCAAATTACAGTTGTCGATGCTTTGACCTTTCATTTAAAAAAGTCTATGCATCAATCTGGGGTATAAAGACTGAGTGCGCAGCGCGAGACAAATACATTATCGATCGCGAATTGCCAGATAAACATATTATCGAGCGCAAAATCCAAAAGACGCGCGCAAACATTATTTGTGCTCTCTTAACTTTTCTGTTTCAATCTCTCCGGTTGAATTCATTAAATTAGAAAATTAATGATTAAAAAAATGTACATTTTGTTAATTTTTGAATTATTTCTCAACATTTTGAGAAAAGTTCGAGTTAGTTAAAAATATTTTCAAGAATTTAAGTCTTCATAATATTTTATTAAGTAATAGAGATATTTTTATAATTTTAATCATGAAATATATTCCATAAGGTCAGATATGGTACAAAAATGAGGCAAAATTAAAAAAATTACCAACTTTTTACAAGAATTTTTTAAATATAAATCAATGTGTATCAATTTCAAATAAAATTTAGGAACACTTTTAAAAGTATTAATATTCTTCGTTTTTAAAAATTAATGTATTTAGAGTACTATATAGACTTACCATTAAAACTGTTCTGTCCTTTTAAAATTATGAAGTTTAGTAATGTTGAGATAAGTATTTTAAGGCCCTTTATCAGAATGGAAATTGGTTCTGAATTTTGAGGATTCACGCTTTAATCTTTTTCTCTAATTTTTTGCATTCCTCATCTAGATAACCATATCTCGAAGCAAGCAGAGCCGGTTTTTCGATAAAGTATTTATGTTTTGTTTAACAGTCAAAATATAGAAGAATAGCAGTGACGCTCGGTGTTAGCGCTCCTTGTATTTCTACAGTGTGTATGTTCATCCTCGTCAAACTCCAGTCGACATACTCCCCAATAGTCCGAGATCCCATTGCATTTTTTCGAAGGTGAGAACTGATCGTGATAAAAGTTAGTGTAAATGAAAGCTGACACGTAGGCGATTAAGAAACTGCCCGCCTGCCAGTTCCAAGTCGGTCATAGGTGCGATAAAATTGGACTTTTATCGGCAAATTTAATCAATAATCACCTGGTATGTCTGAACGCAATGAAATCTGTACCACATTGTAGGGGGCGATTAGTGCTTTCAGAAAATGTGTGATTGCCACCCTCCACCTGCTCAAGAACCCCTGGCCGAATTCATTTGCTTTCGCTGTAATATTGTAGTCGGGAGGCTACCGTAAGAAGAGGCTTCATCTTCGTTGCGGGCGAGGTCTGCCGGGTGGGTGTGGTGCGGCGGGGAAGACGACTGAGCTTCATTGGAAACTGTAAAAGGATCCATTACTCGAAATTCCCTCAGTAGGCGGCAAACACTTGTGAATGGATAGACCCTTTTGAACAATACCATCAGGCTGTGAGCATACAGTAGCAATGTTATTCAATGGGACTCGAGGCACGTTTGTAAATTTCATTCTGAAAGAAAAGTCGACATTTGGCCTCGGAATGCTTATTTTTAACTATTCAGTTAGAGTGTGATGATAATTGCTGAAAATGAAGAAAATTAATCACCAAGTTTAATAATGTTATCATATAAATTATAATTACATTTTTAATCAAAACTTAAAGTTATTATGAGCTAAATTAAAATTCTATAAATTTATTATATTAATGTTTTAATTGCTTTAATGATTTAATGTTGAAAAACTCATTAATTTTAGTTTAGAATTAAATAATATCGTATTTTTATTTTAACTTTATCTAATCAAAATTTATTAACTATTTAATATTAGAGCTATATTTGTTAAAGTAATAATTAGCTAAAATTTATCTTAAAATTTAATTAAGATATATTGCGAAATCATCAAGTTTAATAATATTATTATATAAAATATAATTAAGCATTGGGGTTAAAACGTAAAGTTATTATAAGCTAAATAACAATTAAATAAATTTATTATAATAATTTTTTAATTATGTTAAAGATTGAATTATTATATTGAAAAAGGCTCAAATGAGTTTTTAAAAATATGTGATATCTCTAACGAGATATCACGTGCCTTTATTTCGTTGGTTACAGAGTAAAGTCAAGATTA
>NC_046665.1:30382617-30385168 GCF_010883055.1 Belonocnema kinseyi | reverse complement strand
AAGGATAAATATTTATAACCATTAGGCATAGTATTATTTTTTACTTACATCACTATTATCTTGCAAAAAGGTTTCGAAGTCATCTCTGTCTTTTTGTTTTATTACTGTCACTTTTCCGTGGCAAACACGATAGTATCCGTAATCATTGAGTGATTCTTCACTTAAATGTACATCGCCGTATTTATAGTTATTTTTTTCCGAAAAGCAAGTATCTGAAGACACTTCTGAAAGGATCCATCACTGAATTGCACTAACTTTCCGTCACCGTTCTCACAAACATAACACTTCATTTTAACGTTTACGCCAAGTGGACACCGAACTAGACAAGACTAGACTAAATAGCGTAACTAAATACCGTAACTAAACACCGTAAACCGAAACCCTTAGATGCCTTCCCCGCTGCACCGCACCCACGCAGCAGCCCTAGCCCCCAACGAAGATGAAGCCTCTTCTAACGTTAGACTCCCGTCTACAATATTACAGCGAAAGCATACAAATTCGGCAAAGAAATGTGTCTGCGGCATATTTCTGTTACCTTCAGCCTTGGCAGGCAGAGTTTTTCGTGTACAGAAGGGTTTCACCTTTTATTTAGTTTTTGTCTTATCGCGTTCCTTAGCATACCCTGAAAGTTACCTGCAATCACGCCCTTTAGGCCTGTCGGCCAGGGGTTCTTGAGCAGGTGGAGGGTGGCAATCACACATTTTCTGAAAGCACTAATCGCCCCCTACAATGTGGTACAGATTTCATTGCGTTCAGACATACCAGGTGATTATTGATTAAATTTGCCGATAAAAGTCCAATTTTATCGCACCTATGACCAACTTGGACCTGGCAGGCGGGCAGTTTCTTAATCGCCTACGTGTCAGCTTTCATTTACACTAACTTTTATCACGATCGGTTCTCACCTTCGAAAAAATGCAGTGGGATCTCGGACTGCAAAGGGAGTCGAATTATCCGGTATGAATAAACCCGGGCACTGTTATAAGATATCGGCCAGTTAGAAAAACTGACATGAGATCATTGATTAATTCAATTTCAATTAACAGAATAAATTTATTTATATAATTACAACAAATTAAAAAAAAAATTCATGAAAATCGGTTAAGGTAGTTGTGCCCAAATAGGACCATTGAGCTTAAAAACTACAGATATAAAGAAAAATATCGTGCAGATTTCATTTTGGAAAATAACAATTATTGACTGTTTAGTATAAAACATATAATGTTGTAAAGAATAATGTTTCTGTTCTAATGTGGCACATGGTGGGGGGTAAGCATTGACGATGTGGCAACACTGTCGCTCAGTATTTCATAGCTGAGTATATACATTATGAACTGTGGTTAGATCACAGTTCTATAGAGCACAGAGAACGCCGTCAACATAATTTTCTCCGAGAATCAAAATGCGATGTTGCCACTATCGTTCCCTTACGTACTGTTACTGTGAATGTGTGTATTCGTATATAGGACGCTTCTATATATGTGTACAAACTCAATTAAAATTGTTCAATAATGCTTAGGAGAGAACTTGTCATTTCTAGCATCTATCTGAGGGTAAACTTTTGAATGTTATTGTTGCGTGACAACTACCTTAATATTTGCAGTCATAATGTGAATCTGTAGCTAAAAAAGAACTTCTGTGCATTTACACCTTCGTTTTCTACTAAATGCAAGCTAAAGACGGTATTTTTTAAATATTATTTCCACCTGACTGATCTTTAATCCATAAGTACATAGTGTTTCTAAGTATTTTGCACAAAATTTCATGAGAGTGTAATGTAATCGCCCAAATGATCGTTTTCTGGTTTTTAACGGCTCTTTACGTTTCGGCACTCATAGATTCCGAAAATCATAATATTTTGTCGGTGTCTGTCTTTCTGTATGGCTGTATGTATGTTTGTCTATCTATATGTCTATGTCTGTATTACCTGTCTAGTTACCCGAATGTTGTAGTCACGCTAACTTTTGAAGGACTTGTCGAATCGAGTCAGCCTTTGATGCATTTCATAAAGTTCCAAAATGAAGGTTAGGTTCGTAAAGCAGATATTTCCAACCAAAATTATAAAATTTAGAGCATTTTCAAAATTTGAAATCAAAGAAGTCAAAGTTTCTTATAGATAGGTAGAAAACTTGCAAATTATCCAAATAAATTTTCAGTTTCGGTCAAAATTTAAAAAGTTATATACTTTTGCAAGTATTGAAAATGTTAAGAAAAATAGAAAAAAATATTTTGTTAATAGATTGAGAAAAAACAATTTTTCAACAGGTTAAGAAATATCAATTAACATTTGTACTAGATAAATATATATACAGGGTGGGCCATTTTAATCTATTTACCAAAAAATCTCAGAATAGTGATATTGTACAAAAAAATTGTTCAGGCAAAAGTTGTTCAGGATGAAGGGGGTCAAATACTGGTGACCGTAAATTTGACCTTGAACTTCATTTTCTCTGTTTTTTGACGGTCAAACCCATTTTTTAAAATGGAAACCCATATTTTTGACAACGGATTTGGAAAAAGCGGAAAATTTTACGTCCGAAAATGTATTTTG
>NC_046665.1:30373720-30382517 GCF_010883055.1 Belonocnema kinseyi | reverse complement strand
TCATCCTGAACAACTTTTGTCTGAACAATTTTTTTGTACAATATCACTATTCTGAGATTTTTTGGTAAATAGATTAAAATGGCCCACCCTGTATATATATTTCGAAATTATTCTCATGAAATTTCTTAATTACACAAAAGTTCCAAAATTAGATCATCTTCATAAATATGCAATTTTTGTTTTTAAGATATCCGTAAGTTTAAAGCATTGTTTTTTGTATATCTGAAAAAGGTTTAAAAATTATCTTGATATAGTTTTTCAATTGGATATAAATTATCGAGCGCGAAGCGTGAGTTTCGTAATGAGAATGTAATCGTCAAAGCCTTAGGTGTTTTGAGAACCTTCTTTAAAAAAAAATCGAACAAAATTTCAGTTACAATTTAAGGCAGTAATTCCTTAGAAGTTTAAATCACAGTTTTTGATTCAAGTTATAATATTTATGATATTTAAAAAAATGTAGTTAAAGTGTGCGCATTGAACGTACGAAAACAAGTGCGAAGCGCGAGAGCGTATACGCGCGCCCTAGGCGCGCTCAAACTTGGTGTGAACCGCCAAGCGCGCATCGCGTAATGAGAATGTGCGCGCAGTGGGCATATTTCTTAGATTATTTTTATATCCTTCACGTATCTGCGTAGAAATTCACGTTTCTAGATCGTCTTTTTTATATGAATTATATAACTTTATCTGTAGTTAATGGACTTTTTTGCATATATAAATTGGAATAATTATACACACAAAATTGGTTTCAATATATTGTAACTCTCATAATATTTCATGAAAATTCAGAAGTTAACTACAGATTTGCAGAAAGTATATGAATCTTTGATTAATGCAAAATTACCTTTTTGCCAGCGAAAGTTCTAAAATTGGGCAATAACGATCGTACTGTGGTTTTATGAATTGCAGGCTACAAGACTCAGGTTTTAGGGTAATTTGTAGAAGAAGAGGACAAAACTTGTATTTATTCTCGGAATTTTCTATAATAGTGTATCCTGCGGAGGTTTGATTGACAGGTACTGGTGAAGCCAAAAACCCATCAGGAAATAAGTACTAGAGACTTGATCTTCTGATACCACAACACTGCTCTGCATCACATTTTACGATTTGGCAGACATATTGGGACTCTCGAACATGTTACATGTCTCATATACCGTTGTTTATCAACAGACAGATTAGCAGCTGGATGCCCCTCTGGTCCAATGTATTCTGCCTCAGGGCAAAAAAGCCATATAACATATTTCCAAAGATTTCCAAACTTCGGACAAAACACGACCGGCATGCTCCAAATTTTGCTTTTCCAATTCAACGTCAATTGTTTTATTGTTCGAGTCCAAATAAGACACAAAATGTTGCTCTTCTATAATCAACACAGTGATCTCTATGCTAAGCGGTGCCATGTATCGCCCCACCCTGTTATATGAACTTCATCTCGAGAAATGGTCGCGAGGTAATAAGCATCCAAATAATATTTCTGGAAATGCTCGACAGCGCCAGCCATGACTCGAGCGTAGCGAGGGTTTTCATCTAGGCTATCATCGGTTGTCGAGATAAAAATTGGTTTGACTAATCTATCTGGTGTTTTAACAAATGACTTAAAAGCAGATGAAACAATAAGTCGTTTCAATTCAGCAGGGTGAGTTTCAGCAGCTGATGAAATATGTTTCCCATTGCGTATAGTGATGTATGTTGGTCCTACATATGCACGGAGAAGAATAGATATTGAAAAGTAGATATTAAAAACTTTGATATTTAACCATAATATATAGGTATTACGGAATAATATCTAATATCTTCTATTCAGCATGCAAGATATTAAAGGGAAATATATTTTTATATTGAAAGTATAAAACGTTTGATATTAACAGTTAATTTCTGAAATATTAAAAAAGGAAAATTTTATCGAAGCAATTTCGTTGACGTGTGGCCTAGCGACAAAAGATTTTAGCCTCGATTTGTTTGTATCTTAAGCATCCGTCGTGTGTGTTGTGGGTTTTCAGATATATATTAAGCTATAAGTTTTTATGGGAAATGGATTATTGTTTTTGGATATATTATTATTTTCATAAGAAAATTTGGACTTAGCTACAGGCAAGTTTCATTTTAGTTTTGAACAGTGTGTTATCCGTTTTACACGACAATTGCATAATTATGAACAAAGACGAATGCTTGATGATTCGGATATCAAAAACAGAGGACTACGACATAAAACCAGTTAAACAAGCCATTTAAAATCTTCTTTTTAGTATCTACAGATGCTCTATTACAATATCTAGATTTCTACCCCATAGTTAAGTTGCTAACATATAAAATAGTAATATATAGATAGTCTGTGCTAATACATATTTTTCTCCGTATGAAACGGTGGAAGGTTCCCCATATCCTTTGCTTCCAATTTGAATAGCTGCATACACGGAGAGCATCAATTTGTGCCGCTCTGCAACCACAAAGTCATGGTCAGGTAAACGAGCTTGATGAAGAACGTGAATTAAAATTGGTATCTGCTTATTGGACGCCGTAATACCAACAGAGCTCTTGCTTTGTTGTCTTAAGATAAAACACCTTATCTGGAACCAGCACTGATGCAACGGATTCAAGAGTTCGCATGTCGCAGTATAGAATCTCGCCTCTGCATGTTTCGAATGCTTGATCAGCTTCAGGTGTTGTCAGTTTCACTGGAATAGTACTAATATTGCATTTTCCTTCTATCGTTGTCGTACGTTTAAGAAGAAGCCTCAGGTACAATCCAGAGCGGGTAATTTGTAAACCGTATTTTTTCACTTCATTTTGTCGATCATCTAATGTGCGGCAACTGCGAATCATTTCGGTGCGACGTCGGCCACTGTAGCCCCTCCAAATACAACAGTGCCCGATAATACCTGTAAGAAAACCCAAATACGTATTTCCTAGTAATCAGGTAATAGTTCCTGGGGAGGGGCTTCGTCAAGGTTTTTTTGATTATAAGGAATTTTTATTCTTATAATCAGAAAATCAGGAAATGTTTTCTGATAACCAGACAATATTTTCTGCGATCCAGAAAACACTTTTTTGCGTGCATATAGTTCAACTTTGACTTTTCAAAACAGAAACTTTTCCAAATGAAAACTTTATTTGACTGATTACACAGGTCCAAAAAATTTTTTTTGAGCCTTGGATTCCAATATGATATTTCTATGTATTTTTCCCCACTGACGTCAAACCTGCAATCTGTTTAAACCCTGCCTGTCAGTATTTTGACATAAGCTCAAAAACACCCAATGAATCACAGTAACCCCAACGATAAAACGCAATAACCTCAAAATCCCGTAATCTCATTCAGAAGAAAAATATTGTTTGGGAAAGCAGAACAATTTCGTGAGATTTTCTTGTGCAACATAGTCATGGGTAAGTAGCTGTACAACCCCGAAATCCCATAAAACCATAACGAGGTAAGGGGATTATGGAGTCATTAGGTTATAACGTTACCAGATTAAGGGGTCTCTGATGCCTCAGTATGCTTGTAGTCCAATATCTCTTTTGCAATATTTATGGATTTGAATTCATTCGTGATGGTTTAACAATTTTTTAACAAAAAATCACTATTGCTACCACTAATACTACCACTACTACTAGTTTTTACGATTGCAATCACAAAAAGATCTACCATTTTTTTGTGGAATTTGAAATCCTGCTAATTTAAAAAACACTGAAGATGTTGACACTGCTTCTAAGCAAGATGTTTGGAATCATCCACTCTCCAATTCTATTTAAGAATAAAAAAAGTAAAGGGGTTTTTAGGTTATGGTGTTATGAGATTTTGGGGATATAGCGCTATTTACTTATGACTATGTTGCACAATAAAAGCTCACGAAATTGTTCTGTTTTCCCAAACAAGATTTTTCTTCTAAAGGAGGTTATGGAATTTTGAGTTTATGGGGTTATATTTTCAAGAGTTAATGAGATTATGGAGTCAAAAGGTTCTAGGGTTAGAAAATTAAAGGGAAGAGGGTGAAAAAGGTACAGGGTAAATCATTGTTTCGATTTCAGTGGTTTATTGGGTGTTTTTTAGGTTATGTCAAAATCCTGACGTCTAGGGGTTAAACAGTTTGCTAATTCGGTTTCAGCGGGAAAAAGCGCATAGGAATATCATATTGGCATCGAAGACTCAGAAAAAAATTTCCTGGGCCTGTGTTATCATTTGCAAATTACTCCATATTCATCGTATATTTTACTATTCCAGATTTAATGTATTATGCTATTATGCTCAACTTTTCTAGTTCTATATTTAAAAATTTTCCTAATTTCTTTTTCGATTCAAAATTTCTTTTGAATTATGAAATTTCAAATTTCTATGAATATCCCAATGAAAAAAAATAAGTCCAAGAAATTTTCAAATTTTTCAAAATGCTCAGTTTTTTCTATTCAAATTAAAATGTTTCGAAGTCTTACATTTCACATTTTTTAAACTTCAAAGCCTTTGAATTTGAAAATTTATTGAAAATTTGTCCAGATCTGAAAATAAAGGTTACTGAAAAATATTTTTAAGTATACTTTCAGGAGATCAGGATGATCATTTTCGATTCTTGGCTTTTCTTTCTTATTGCGAGTTTTCAGTTAAGCAGCCAATTCAGGATTTTCTTTAAAAATTCCAGTCATCAAAGTTAAGCAGCTTTTTGTTTTCGTTTTAAAGAGTTCTTTTCTTCTGCCAGAGCTTTTTTTAAATTATCAATTTTTTAACTTGTTTCGTCTACTTCTAACCCAGAGTCGCGTGTGACAAGTAAACTATTCAGTTGAATTTCAAGCACCGTAATTTTTTTCTGCGATCGGTATTAAGTTGGGTTTTTACGATGCTGTTTTGACATTCAATAGTTTTGATTTTCGTCTTTTCTGCAATGAACAGCTGTTATAAGCTGGAAATAAATAAATTGATAAATAATCAAAATTTGAGATTTGAAAACACAGAAGTTCAATTTTAAAATGTTTAAATAAATAAGAGCAAATCCGAGTTTTAGGGTATAAATTTCAAATTCATAATTTCATACTCAGTTTTCAAACATTTCTGAAAATTGAAATTGCAATATTTTTTTAGTAAATAAATTAAAATGATTTTTTTTTGCAAATTAAAAATGAGATTTTAATACAAAGTCCTGTTAAACAAAACAAGAATCCAACGACCAAATTTGGACTACAACGAATAAACGAAAACCAAAAAAACCCTATTGTAATCTGAAAAAAAATAAAATAAAATTTTCGGAAAAAAATAAAAAAGAGGAAAGAAAAATGAGATTCGAGTCTCAGGCATCAAAGAGAGAGCACGTGCTCGTGGGTGCTGTCAATTTCTACCACTTAAAATTTTCTTGCCTTGATAAGGGTACTGTGACGAGTACCGAAACGTTGGTAATCATGAACACAGGAAACAAGGGACTAGGCATGCCATCCTAACTTTGCGAGCGAGGTTGAATCCACGGGAGGGGGGAGAATTCCATGAGTGGGGAGAGCCGCCATCTTACGATGTATCATTTGATTATGCGCACGAGCGTTTTTGCCAACAAACTGTGAATGAAAATATAAACATGTGGGCGCTGCCATGTTTGCCGTGGGACATCAAAATGTGGCGGACCTCCCCCCTCATTGCGTCACCCCCGCAATGGCATGCCTAGTCCCTTGTTTCCTATGTCCATGGTTCGTAATGCAAATTTATTAATGTTTTTTATTTTTATTTTATTGTAATTTGATGGTCATAAAAATAAAAAAGACGAAAGAAAGGAAAAAAGAGAAGGAAGGAGATGTGGTTGGCTGCCTTCTCATTTTTCTTTCCTCTTTTTTATTTTTTTCCGAAAATTTTATTTTATTTTATTTTATTTCAGATTACAATAGGGTTTTTTTGGTTTTCGTTTATTCTTTGTGGTCCAAATTTGTTCGTTGGATTCTTGTTTTGTTTAACAGGATTTTGCATCAATTTGATTATTGGACGTTAAATGGGATTTTTAATTTGGATTTTGGTCTAATTTAAATTTCGTAAATTTTGAATGAGACCTTATTCCAAATTTCAAGCTCTTCAATTTAATAATCTATTAAATATTAGGTCAACTTTTAGAATTATTTAAGGTTGATATTAAATTCCGAATTTCTTAGAAATTTTACAATTGAGCCTTCCGCGATCCAAACGAGACACGCTCGAAATCCCTTGGTTTCAGTGGGCCCCTTGGTTATTCTCGTTCTTGATTTTTTAAGTCGGATTTTCAATTTTTTTGAAGCATATCCTAATAGGAAATTGCATTCCACATATTTTTGTTCCTTAAAAAAAGTTTCTGACTTTTTTAGTTTCCAAGATAATCACGAAATTGTTACTCTATGACAAAATTGAAAATCATTATATTTTTGCGTTCCGCTCGCTCTAACTTCTTCAATAATAGGACTATCAGGTTGAAATTTGTAGGGAACATGTATATAACTGTTCCGAAAGTGACAGTAATGATGAAATTTTGATTCTTTCCACAAACATTTTTTATTAATTTTTCCCGACTCAAGTCGTAAATTACGCATTGACCCTTTCAAACGCTTCGTTTCGTTGACGAATTTCAAAGAAACTGAAACTTATCGTTAACAAAAAATCGAGGAGGGTTCAAAGAAGTTTTTTTTGAAAACGGCAAGTAATTCTCTAAGGATGTGTCCAGCGGAGGCGAAGATCTTGCCTGTTGACACCACGATCAAAACAAAGCACGATTTGTTGCCATCTACCTTATATGGAAAATAGAATACAGGAGCACAAAGAAGGTTGAGAATATCCTTTCTTCCATCCTTTCGATTGCTTATTTCTTGGCAAGTTTATATTATATTCGGAAATGTGAAAATCAAAACTTTAGGGGCGCACAAAGTACTTTATTAATTTTCTTTTCTTTTTAAAAACTCTTCGTTCCTTGAGTACACACTTTTCAAAATAGTGAGGAGAAAAAATCTTACTGTGCGTGCTACAAGAATAATAAAAAGTTGTGAAGAGTCATGGATAAAAAATAAAAAGAAATGTTCGAGAAATATGACATGATCGTAAACCGTCACGCAAAACTTAAATTATATTCAATCAACTCAATGTTAACTACAAAATTTTTCTGTAAATGTTCCGAAGAAAGTGATGAAGATTGAATTGCAGTAAATTGGATAGAATTTTCAATAAATACGCATTGTTTTCCTTATATGAATTCAATATTATTATTAATCCAGATCATTTATTCTTTGGGATTGTGTAACCAAATGATTGGTATCTCTTTTTTGTGAAATAATTATTTTGACCACATCAACTGGATCTTCGCCTCCGCTAGACACACCCTTAGAACAAGATTGTACTTGTATTGGTCGAGTGTCAGGTCTTTATTTAATTGTTATTGGGAAACCACAAGTCACAATTACTTGTCGTTTTCCAAACAACTTCTTTGAACCTTCCTCGAATTTTTGGTAACGATAAGTTTTAGTTTTTTCAAAATTCGTCAGCGAAACGAAGCGTTTGAAAATGTCAATGCGTAATTTACGACTTGAGTCGGGAATAAATGAATAAAAAATGTTTGGGGGAAAAACCAAAATTTTATCATTACTCTCACTTTCGAAACAGTTATGTACATGTTTCCTACCAATTTCATCCCGATCGTCCTATTATTAAAGGAATTAGAGCGAGCGGAAAGCAAAAATATAATGTTTTTTAATTTTGTCAAAAAGTAACAATTTCGTGATTTTCTCGAAAACTAAAAAAGTTAGAAACTTTTTTCAAAGTACAAAAATATGTGAAATGCAATTTACTATTAAGATATGTTTTAAAAAAATTGAAAATCTGACTTGAAAAAATCAAGAACGAGAATAACCAAGAGGCCAACTGAAACCAAGGCGTTTCGAGCGTGTCCCATTTTTATCGCGGGAGGCTCAATTTTAAAAGCATAATATTTGATGCCAGCAATTTTTGAAGAAACTGATGAAAAGCCAATTTAATTATAATGAATCGATTTATTTCTTTTAATTGTAGAGTTATTTACTTGACTGTTGAAGGGTTTGCTCTTCTAGCTGTCACAAAGAGATTTATATTTTTAGCTTTCTCTGCGCAGGTGCGGATCTAAAATGGTGGCGAAAGGGTGATCCCGCCTCCCCCCCCCCAGAATTTTCTGACTTGCCGTAAAATGATTGCTATCCTAAATGAAAGGACTGTTCGGGCAATTGAACCTGTGTGGGAAGAAATGTATGAACAACGAGGCTCAAAGAAAGGCGTCGCCGGATGTTGGGAGAACCTGCTCATCGATAGATGTGTCTGCAAAGATGCAGCATTCTACCAGCGTGACCTATCGATGGCCTGGATTGATTATCGGAAAGCTTTCGATTCTACATCCGATAGACTTATCATCTGTCTTTTGGAAATCTTAAAGGTCCATCCGCCAATAGTTGGGTGCATAGAGAGATTGATGCCGCTTTGGAAAACCAGCTTTACTATCTCATCTGGCAAAAATCGTGTGACAACTAACAAGGTCATGTTTCAGAGAGGTGTCTTTCAGGGCGACACCATGAGCCCACTGCTCTTTTGCCTTACATTATTGCCACTATCTCTAGCACTGCGCCATTCCGACGGGTACTTGTGCGGCAAACCTGCAGATCGAAAGTACAAGGTCACTCATGTGTTTTACATGGACGATTTTAAGATCTATGCTAAAAACAGAGAGCAACTGGAATGGAATTTGTGTTGAACAAATGCGCCAAGGTTTATTTGAAGCGAGGAAAACTTAATGGCATCCCTGAAGATCCTGAGCTCGTTGATAGAAGCGCCATACGACACCTTTGCGCTGGA
>NC_046665.1:30360739-30373620 GCF_010883055.1 Belonocnema kinseyi | reverse complement strand
GACGGCCTTTTCGAAATTTTCACTTATTTTGATTGATTGATTTATTTATGATTAACTCAATGTCGAAGGAAATACGTTTTTATCAATATCCCCAAAAAGGTCCTAAAGTTCGATATCAAATCAAATTGATCGCTATCTGTTCAGTGACGACAAACGGCACAAAACGTCCAACAACGTTCGCGAGCGAGTGAATATAATATCATATATCATTCCACAGGAAAACAGTGCTGCCAATCTACAAAAAATGTGTAACCGCGCATTTGGAAAAAAATATCGGTAAAATGTAGAAAAAACCGCGCAGAAGAAATATGTGACGTAACTGGCTCGGATCTAGCAAAATTTTCTTTTGCTGCTAGCTTTGCTAGCTTGTCCGACATCTCATTGCTTTTGATACCGCTGTGTCCAGACATGCAAAGCGTGGCCATAATCTCAGATTGTAGAACTGTTGCGTAGGAGCCCATCGCAATTGTACAGTCCATTCCATTTATTCTAAGATATACACCAGCTTCTGCGTTCTTCTTGCTCCTGGAGCTATCTGTTAACCAGTTGTCACCACCACTGGGAAGGCGTGGCTCACCGTTAACCCATTTCTCTTTCGTGGATGAGCTAACTCGATACTTCTTGTCGAAGAGTTAGCGACGAGTGGACATTTTGTCCATGAGCATGCCCTATATCGGCCTCCTCGCGATGTCGATTGGTATCCACACTACTGTCGAGATACTGCTATCGTTTACCATATCTAATCTCCAGGCCGCCTTCACAGCCACGGCCTTGATGGTGAGATTGAGGGGCTATAACCCTATTTATGCTCCCAGAGCCATCGTGAGTGTCGACTTCGAGGCACCAGAGATGCCTCTCAGAATCAGTTCCCTTGTCGACATAAGTGTCTCTGGTTTCAAGCCCCAGCTTTTCCCTATAGCTCTCCTACAGAGCTAAAGAGTCGCTACTAGCTTCTTGCACTTGTTTTACAGGTGCTCGTTCCATGACAGCTTCTTATCCAGAATTACTTATAGATATTTGGCTCGTCCTTTGATTTTCCCCACTTATATTCCCCACTCATATCTTCTGGTAAATACAATTGCATTCGTCTTACTCGAATTGACTGACAGTCCAGTCTTCTTACACCATGAATCTACTATTCTGAGAGTTTGCTCTATTACTTTGGACAGCGCATTCAGATGCTGGCCACCCGCGATTATCTGTATATTATCCGCATAGCATATAACGTGGTAGCTCTGACTCGCGAGCAGATGAAGCAGTTCATAAACTACCAGGCACCACAACAAATGCGATAAAACACCTCCCTGGGGTCATCCTGAGTCAACGATTCCACAAAAAGTAGTATTCCCCTTAGTCGTGGTTAGGTTTCTATTTTCCAATATATGGACGGTCCATTTTACGACTGCAATAGGTACACCGTTTGCGATCACCACATTTGGGCCCACCTAACTTTGGCTAGGGTAACAATCTCGTTGGCTAGCCGCCTTTTCGGGCCCAGTTAGACCACTTGCAGCTTTGATTGCCTCAGGGGTGTCGTCCTCTCTTCAGCTTACTTTGTAAAGCCCGGAAAATGTGCCTTGATCAGATGAGCCAAGGTATCCCCGTCAGACTCTCAGTATCTCCCGCCGAGCAATTTCGGAGTGCCGAGAATAGCATCCGGATTTCAAGAAAGCAGCTTATCTGGTCTAGCCGCTTGATGCATTTCTTCTTGTTAGGGGACTGATTGACTGCTCCCGTTTTCTTAGCCTCATTCAGAGGGATCTTCAAACCTTCAGCTTCCGGAAGAGCTGGGGGCACAGCCGCCGCCTGAGTTTGGGTTGCCGGAGAGACAGATTGGGAGGAAAGGATTAGACCCGTTAGGACCCAACCCCTTTCCCCCATCCGCCACCTCCCTTTCTTCTTCTTCTTTTGAATTTAATTTTACGTTATCCATTTTGGTTCCAGTAGCTAGGGAAATAAAAGGTCCGCCCCTGCAGAGCTCCGCATGCAACGGTAAGACTTATTACTCGGGCAGATCGTCCGGTGTCCCTTAAAGGCCGTTAGCACACCTTCGTAAACCCTAATTGCCAAGGTGCCACGGGTAACATCACTCTACACCCATGTCTTAGGGGGGGGGGGGGGGCACATTGGGCGTGACACTCAGTGAATATCTGTTCGCAGGCCACCATACCAATGTCGAGCTGCTGCTTGGTCGCTGTGCGGGCCGCAGATCATTCCTGTGCCGATTCCAAAAACTGGAGATCGGTCCGGGAGGGACCTCGACCCAGGGATCTAGAAGGCCCGTGTTAGCCAGGCTCTTTCACCCTTCTATCATACTACAATCATGCATAACTGGAGAGCCCGTTTATAGGGATCCTTTTCAAATCACCCAGAGGAGCTCGTTTATAGGGGTCCTTTTGAGGTTATGTACACTAAAATGACAGTAACGAATAAACCCAATAAATTGAGACGTTCAGTCAAAATCGTAATAATATATATGAAGGGGCACTCTGGCACGGGTAAAAGTGCCAAAACCCAAATTTTACAGGAGAACTAAAAAACTGCGTATAAATTTCACGCAAATAATTTTAAACGAAAAAATGCAAAAAAGTTTCGAGGTACTGTTAGGCTTTATCGAAACATGAAACGAACATCCTGAAAGAAGCATCCTTCTCCGAGAAAACATTTGACGAAGGTACAGCGTGTTCCCATAAACTCTGATTTTTATACATTAAAAGTTACATAACTGTTTTATTTTTCAATGTAAAAGAAGTACTTTTTATCTGTGGGTTAGCTCTATTGAATCGCAAAAAGAGCGCTTTCAAAAAGATAACCATGTGTGAGAAAGCCCTGCTGAAAGATCAAAGAGCACGAGCAAGCTTTAATTTTGACACATAAAAAGTTTCGTAAATTTGTAATGGTTTAATTTAAGAGAAAAAAAAAGAAAGTGATTTTGAGCTGTTGGTTAGCTCTATTGAATCGCAATAAGAATACTTTCAAAAAGATAACCATGTGCGAGAAAGCCTTGGCAAAAATCGACGAGCATCAAAAAGCTTCAATTTTGACACATAAAAAGTTGCGTAACTGTTTAATTGTTTAATTTAGGAGTAAAACAAGAAAGTAATTTTGAGCTGTAGGTTAGCTCTATTAAATCGCAAGAAGAGCACTTTCAAAAAGATGACCATGTGCGAGAAAGCTCTGGTGAAAGATCGAAGAGCATGAAAAAGCTTCAATTTTGACACATAAAAAGTTGCGTAACAGTTTAATTGTTTAATTAGGAGAAAAACAGAAAAGTAATTTTGAGCTGTTGGTTAGTTCTATTGAATCGCAAGAAGAGCACTTTCAAACAGATAACCATGTGCTAGAAAGCCCTGGTGAAAGATCGACGAGCACCAAGCAGCAGACCCGGTATTTTTTTCTTTTCTTTTGTACAACATTGAGCGACATCTGTCTCAAATTATGATGCAATCCGATCATCACGGTAACAAGCATTGAATAGAAAAAAATTGATATTTTCAGATTTTAGCGTAAAAGTGAAGATTATTCTACTCTTTTGAAAGCGCGATTTTTCCATCTGTATAAAATGTCATGATAAAAATAGAATATCTTAAAAACTTATTAATTTCTATTTCCATAGTGACCGCCGCATAGTTTCTTATTACCCAAAAGGGAACGTGTTTTCAATATCTTTAATCCCTTCTAATTGTACCGAGAGGCAGATCTCACAGAGATGTCTTGTATTCCTCAAAATTTTTCATATTTTGAGTTTATTAAATTACTTCTAATCTGTTGACAAAATACTTTTAGTTCATTGTTTTATCTCCTTCAAGTGGAATGTAAGTTTTAAAGTCTGCCTCTCTAGAGTTAAAATTATTTTAATTCACATATTTTACATTAATACATGAATACTATTTTTAACACGCTCGATTATGTATTTACCTCGCGCTACGCGCTCGATCTTTATATTTTCGCACATTCTTGCGCAAACCTTTTAAAATTGAGACTCAAAACTTTCACCACTGTAATTTTGTGATTATGAATTCTCTGTTGTTAAAAGAGCTTAGTTCGAGAGTTCGAACGCACCTACGCGTGACTGATGGCTCTCGCACTCTGCGTGCGATCTTTGCATTTCTCCCACATTCGTACACACACCTTTTAAAATCAAAGGTCAACGGATCGACAAGTGTAATTTTGTGATTGTGAACTCTCTTTTGTTAAAGCTCTTTTGGCTTTAACGAACACATTTTCATCAGGCATCTCATCCTTCGCACTCGATTTGTTCCAAAATGTCAACTTTTCTACATTATGCACACCACTTTTATATCAAATATAATACATTTTTTATGTAACTCTGCCTGGAATTGCCTATTCAGGGATTGGAAAATAAAGCACAAATGGTATTTAGCATGATTGTTTTAATATTTGTTTCTAATTTTGCTCTAAATTGTATTCTAAGCTGCGCTGAAACATGTATAATTTCAATAAATTTATATCATTACAATTCATAACATGCATAAAAATTGAATCATACCAATTCTTATTTCCTTGTTTAAATATATATTTTTATTTCTCATCTTGTTTTTTGCGTTTAACGAAAAACTTTTCCTTTTTTCTGTCTTTTTTTCTAATCAGCTTTTATGTTCAAACTTTTTATTTCATTTAATAAAAAAAGTAGATTCTTAAAATTTAGGAAGCTTTTTCTTTGAAATATTTAATTTACTTTTAAATTTCAAACTGTCAAATGTTGATCGTTTCATAATTATTATTATTTTTTATTATTATTACACCATTAAGCCATTTCCCATTCGGAGTAGGGCGTGACTCACTGGGTGGGGAAAGGAGTAATGTGAGAAAGGGATATAAAATTTGTAGATTGATCCAGAATTCTTGTGTTGTTTACTTAAATAACACGTTCGTTCCGCAAACACTTCTCCGACCCAGGTTGCTGATCAATCTCTCTAGCAATTACCCCAAGTGAAGATCCTCACAAAGTCGTAATGTAAGGTTCCCCACTTGGGTCCATTAGTGTCCAAGGTCTGTTGTTTCAGGCGTCATTCACTCTACTGACACTCTTTTTATTAACTATTTGCCGCTATACTTTTCTATCCTAGCATGCTTCTCTAGCTTCTTTTACGTCCATGCATTTTTTCATTGAGGCTCTCGTGTTTCGGTGGCTTATTATGTCTCTTCTAACCAGGGTCTCATTCACACATTCTAACCATTCTTTCCGCGGCCTGCCTCTGGGCACACTGCCATTTACTTTACCTTGACACATTTGTTTGGTTAGTCGTTCATTTGGCATTCTCTCAACATGCACGAACTTTTTTATTATTATATCGTTACTCACTTTGTTCATCAGAGTTTATTAAAATTCAAAAGTTTACACTCTTAAATTAGTTAATTTTGAATCAGTTTAATAAGAAATAATAATATTGTCTTACCTCTGAATTTTAAATGATCTTTTTTTGAAGATTCTAATAGGAAAATACAACATTTTTAAGGTTTTGAAATTGTTTTTCTTTGATATTTTAATCTCAAATCGTTCAATTTTGAGATTTTTGAATTAAAATTGTTCAATTCTGAACGATTTGAATTAGAAATAAGACAATCATCAGTGATTTCAGTTCAAATATTTGTTAAATGCATTAGTTATTTAAATAGTAGTTCTTTATAATCTGCACGACACCGACGTTCCTGATCTGCACACGTACGCTACATATGTTAAAATTATTTAATTTATTTTAGAATTCTCAGTTTTAAAAATGTATCTTATGTCAATTAATTATTTAATTATTAAAGTGAGAAATTCTATTAGATGATTATAATCCAAATACGAGAGAAATTTTTTCACTTTCAGTCAATAACTTCGAGTTTGCAAGGTACTCCATGCATTCAGAATTTATGTAAATTTTAATAAATAAACATGAAATATTTCCGCTAGAAATTGGTATTATTTATTATTAATGAAATTGAATACAACTTATAACATTCTTATGTACATATTCGGATTTTTCACATAAAAGATCAACTTTCAATACTCTTTGAAATCTCAAGATATTTGAGATTGACAATGAGTAAAAACTGAAGAATTATTGGAATCGAAATTCGGAATTTCGAGCAAGTTTTACATAAAAAATGACCGAACATAACATAAGTAACATAAGTAAGACCTACATACGAAAAAATGCCTGGTTAAATTAACTAGAATTCTGGTTAAATATGCCTTTATTATTTCTTCTATACAGAGTATCCAGGTTTCTGGTTAAATTAACCAGAAATTCGGATTAAAACAAGCAGAATTTATCCAAACGTATAATACGATTACAATGCCTTTTTTATGTGTAGTAAACGTTGAAGATTTTAAAGGACTCGAAGATCATAGGTTTCTATTCATCCAAAATTCAAGACTACAATTGCGCTCTCTTTAACTTCATGCGAGATTCGTTCAATATTTTAATTCGGATTCTTGCATTCGATTTTCTACGCTAAAGATAGTAATTTTGAATGAGATTTTAAAGCTTGTACCAACTACCAAGAGAGATTCTCGCATATACGCTTATGTTGTTTTTGTAGCGTGAGCCGACAGTTAATATGTTTAGCTTCTCGCGTTGTTGCCAAATCTCCGCACTTAGGCAGGGACGCACAAGGCTTCAAAGACATCCTGAAAACTGCGGTACGCCGACAGAATAGTCGTAAATTTCCACTACCTACGTTTTACGTTGTGGAAAAAAAGATTTAAGAGCACAAGTTTCATCTCGATAATCGAACCTGCACTACTTAACGCTCATGTATTCAATCTTTTGACTCCCTCTTTACAATCGAGAACCAATTCTTCGAATCAACACTCTCGCACCTGCTTCGCTAACCTCGAAGCGGTTGAGTCATCGCTTAGGCATCTGATCGTTATCTAAGTCCCGCATCTCTTGCCTGCGTATAAGATTCCTAATCCCGCCACGTCGAAATTCTCTTTAATTACGATTCTGTGACTAAGATACTCCATAAAGGATCTTTAGACTTTTAATCCAGGCCATAAAAAGTTGTATTTCTCTAATTACAGGTCTAAGATTAAGTACCAAAGTCTAGTTTCCATTAAAAACTCGTAAAATTGTTTCCAGCATGAAAACCACGTTTTCCGCCGAACTCATGCCGTATACGTGTACTATATGAATAGTCAATACAGTATACTCTGTATATTGTATACTATACATTATACGGTATAGCTATTCGTAGCTCATTATCACTGATTATCACCGCGCCAGAACGGCTGACCTGGTCGGTTTGTCCTTGAGCCGACGGTAGGTGCAACATGGCAACACAGCTCGTTCCCCAGACAGGGTGACGCCTCGTTGGCTTGGTCACGCGGGTTTACGTAAGGACGTAGGCTAGGGGGGGGGGCAGGGGGCGGCTGGAGTTATGGAGAGGGGGCACATATAGAATCAGTTCGAAGAACGAAGACTGTGGAGGGGAACAAGTGGAAGGCTTGGCACGGTGCTGTGTATTATATACGATCGGTCGAGGACCTACATTCATGCGGATAGCCATGTTTGAAAACCCGCGTCTCGCTGGAATGTGGCATGCGGGGCCCCTTCGATGCCAACCCACAGCTCTCCTCTGGCCTCACGCCGTGTCGCGCTATCCACTTAGCCCCCCACCACCTTGGCGCCTCAAATGGTCGCGTAACGAGAGCCAGACTTCTTGGCGCCCAAATGATGTCGGCTATTTCGTCTTTCTTCGTCGCTTTCTTGTTTCTCGCTCGCATGCACACATGCGTATGGCGCACATATGCACGTAATTGCAATAGTTTTATGTAGTATACTGGGGAAATGGGATATTCTTTTACTTGAACTAACTCCTACTATGAGCTACATACTTATTACTTGCCTAAACATAACCCTAATATAAATCAACTTTTTTGATTTAGCAGTGAGTGGTTGAATCAAATGAAAGATCTAGGCCCGAATTCGAGACCAAATTGGGTTGTAAAATATGACAAATAATTCAATTTGTTTTTTTTTAACCATCTCAGAGACGCCGCTCGACTCACCTCGGCGATGATAAGCCATGCGTTTTATTTTTTTAAACACCTCAGAGTAAAACCGCATGGTAGTTGATGGAATATCAAAATCTCAATATATCGGAAATATCAATATTTTAACTTCGATATTCGATATTGTATTATCCATGGTAGACTATCGATATACACAATAATCCATATCGATATTGATCTCCGATTATCGATACCAGCTTTTTCCGTTGTTTCCAATATTTTGTGATATTTTGTGACGTCAGGTTCGTGTATTTATCGTTTTTCATCAATCTAATGTATCAAGTAAGTTTACAAAATGTTTAAAAAATTTATATCACTTAAGTAATAATAGTGAGATGTGTTAATATTAATTTATAGATGAAAAATAAAATGCACCATGTGCTGAATTTTGATAATTTCTTTAGATCAGGAAAAAACGGGAAATGACAGTGAATTTATTTTTTATCGGATTTCAACCGGGCTCTAAAAAAATGAGTTACTTAATTGTTCATTGAAAAATATTTGTCAGTAATTATTGACAAATTTTTTTTTATAAATCAGTAGAATAGCGATATTATCGCAAATATAGATGCTTTGAAGTCAATATATCGTTGATATCGATATTTGTATGCTAGATATATCGATAGTTTCATTTCGATATTGCATCACAACCGCATGGTTTGGACCAGCCCCCCCCCCCCAGCCAGAACAACGTCGCCATTCTCCCCCCTCGTATATAAAGAAACTACGTGGTTTATGAAAGTCTCCTGTGACCTATGAATAACATTATGATTTTATTTAGATGATGTATAATTGTTTACCTCAATTTATCGAAAGATATCTAGCGTAATCAGTACAATCGTTGGCAGCTCCTCAATGTTTTGCCACTGTATTTAAATATGCTAATAGGAAAGAATACTCTCAAATGAAACTACTTATAAAAAATGTGTAGGGTGAAGTGTAACACACCCGTAGAATATTTTCCAATCTAGATTAGGGCCGGCCAGAGTAAAGAAGAATCAGCGATGCTGAATGACCAATGTCCGTGGAGCAAGGAATTTAAGATACAAGCTGTTCTGGCCACGAGTTATTATTACATTTTCATCAGAGAAGGTATTAGCTATGTGTAATATTTGACCCTCCTCCCATTTTTTTCAAATGTCCATGACTTGAGACCTTCTGAACCCGGAACACAAGTTTTGCGAATGTACGTTTGTGTAGATTTTTAGACTGTCAGTCGGATAACTTTCGAAAGAATTGACGAATAGGATTGGCCTTCGGAACACTTTTTTACTGCCCTAAACTGATAGTCAAGTTCGTTGGCTAGTCATTTTGGTTAAAAATTCAAAAAGATTAAGCATTTGCAAAATTTTTGAGGCCACCTTTACAGAATTTTAAAATTCTGTATACGGCTATTCTTAGTACTCAAAGAGACGAACAATTTATCATAATGACTTCTTACGATAGAAGACAAATTACCAAAGTTAAAGCATTTATACAAAATTCGAAAAAACAAAGGATAATGATAATTTTAAGCCAAGAAACGCACGATATGAAAAAAAGTCGAGAAGAGAAAAAACGTGGCTTTTTGAATTCCCTACCAGATTATCATAAAAACTTTTAGAATTTTCTTGAAAAATCGAAAATTCAAAATTTGTCCGCACAAAAAAATAATGAAAAATCCGAAATTCCATTCTTATTGCCATTCTTATTAATATATCATATTTTTATTGCCTTGTTTTTATAATTTTTTTGTTTTTATTCTTGTTTTTACGAATTAAAACAAAAACTAAGCTTCCTATCCAAAAATATTCGTAAAAAATTTGTAAACCTTGTTTATTGATTGCAAAAATTTGGTCTCATTTATTCGCGTAGCTTGTATCGTATGTACACAAATTTAAGTTTTAAAATTTTCAATGCCGTTTTTCACGAATAAAACAAAAACTACTTATCCTATAAAAAATTAATTCATGGCAAGTTTGTAGATCTTTTTTAGGTGCACAATTTTTGTCAATCTATCTCTTTTCATATCTTACTTTGTTTGACCACAAAATGAATTTATTGCTTTTTCTTCGTTTTTTTTTGCGATCAAAATTTTAATTTTCGATTTTTTAAACAAAATTCAAAAAGTTGTTCAGACAATCTTGTAGGGTCTTGAAAAAGTAACGTTTGTTCTTCTCTTGACTTTTTTTCCAAATCACGCTTTGTATGGCTCCAAATGGTCATTTTTATTTGAGTTTTTGGATATTGAAAATGCTCTAACATTAATAATTGTTATTTTATCAAAAAAGTTGTGGCGGTAAATGATTCGTATTTTTTTTCTACTATAAACAGCTATGGATCAAATCTTCAAATCTTGAAAAAGTTAGTCTCAAAAATTTACAAAATGCTCTAGCTTTTTAAATTTTTATCAAAAATGGCTGTTTAACGAACTGGATTATTCTATTTGGTCCATAAAACTGTGTGCTAGAGCATAATCCAGTCCGAATAGTCTTATGAAAGTTATCCGGTGTATTGACGCCCACAAAGACAATAACGACGACAACGACGACAGACACCGAGTACAAACTTTTTTTCCCGACTCAGGAGGCCTCAAAACGTCGACATTTGATCAAATCCGCCGAAGTCAGTTTTCACATAAAATTAATAACTTCTCATTATGGATGAGAATGTAATTAATTATTTTTTTGTGCGATAAAAACTTGATGTTCGATTTTTTTTCAATCCAAAAAGTTGTTTGGACACTCTTGCAGGGCCTTGTAAAAGTAACGTTTTTCGTCTTCTGACTTTTTCGCATTAAACCCTTTGTTTGGCTTCAAATGTTCATTTTCCTTTTTGGTTCATCAAACTGTGTGTTAGCAGTTAGAGCACAATCCAATACGATTAGTCTTTCGAAAGTTATCCAGTATACAGACGACGCCAATGACAAAAGCGACGACGACCACAGACACCGACGTAAAAACTTTTTTTTCCGGCTTAATACAGGAACATTACATTCAATCTTTATGTAATATAATACTACAAACAAATTAATTAGCTAATAATTAAATAATTTATTCATGTCCGAAAAAGCATTTAAGAATTATTTTCATTGAATAATTCGAATAATTTTTACTCCGTATTTTTCTAAATATTTCATTTATTATTAATAACTTTTAAACTATTCTAGAAAAAATTAAAATACGTATGTATGTTCAGATGATTTCGAAATTAGAGAATTCAGATACTCACTTCATAACACAACAACAATTTACGCAAATGATTTAATTGAAAAAGAAGTTATTTTAACATTAATAAACTTTGGTTGCACAAATTATAAACAATATTAAATTACATAAACTTCAAGTAAATAATCGATTCATTAACTTAATTTAAAAAATCAAAATTAAATCCTTATCTACTTCAAAATTGTGAAAAAATGAGTCAGCTGACAATTATTTGATCTGCTCATAAATCATAACATAAAAAGCATTAAACGATCATTTTTATTTAAACATTGAAATAATCTATACTCTAGATTTTTTTATTTTTGAACTTATTTTTAAATATTTATTCATTAGTAACTTTTGATAATAATTCAGAAAAAGAATTGAAACATTTGAAAAATCGAATGCAAATACTCAGGCCCGTGCAGAAATTTTCATGGGGCGCTGGTCGGGCCTCGATGGGGAAAAATGTGGGCTAAATAGGGTAATCTGTCTAGCGCCAGACCGTAAATAAAACGCCCTACCCGACAGGGCCCAGATCTGGGCATTCCAAATGGGGGCCCAGATGCGGCCCCTTGAATTTTTTGTTTCTATAATTAGTAAAATTTCAAGTTTTTATATTAATATTTGTTCAACTTTGTATTTTACAAAACTTCATTTTTTCAATATTCTACATTATATATCATTATACACTATATCTCATTTTCAATATTCTACATTACATTATCTGTTTGTATTGCTTAAATGCATTGATCAGAATTTGCATTGTGAAGTAAACTATTATGCTTCCACAAACAATGATCAAATTTAGAGGTATTATACACACACACAAACACACACACACACACACACAAATAAATTTTAATCATAAACATTTTTGAATCTTCCTAATATTCTTTTGGAATGATTTTTTTTTATTAATGCATACGGGGCACGTGGAGTAAGATTTAAAAAGTGAGGTTATGTTCGAGAAAATATAAAAAGCTTTTAATCTATAATGTTACTAATCCGTAAATTCATACATTTTTTTATTCATATAAATAGAAAACACGTTTAAAATGACGACGCTTTCTCGAATACATTGCTGGGAATCTTTAGAAGCTAAAAATCAATTATAATGTTGATTCCAGCGAATTAAAGCTGACCCTTGGCTTCATTGCGGATATAAGAAATGTCACCAACAATTCTGTGATTCCGAATTCGCAATCTACTTTTTTTCTTTGGCATTTTAAGTTCCATGAAAAAAAAAAATATCACGAGGATAACAGAAAATTTGACATAATCTTGTCTAACCTAACCCGACCCGACGTGATTCTGACGCGAGCCACATCATCTGCCCCCTAGCGGCCACATGTGGAAAATCCGATCGGGCCCTGATCAGAACTCGGGAATAAGTTGGGCAATTTCTGCACGGGGGTTACTACATAAAAATCATTTGACAAATTATGTAACTGAAATAATATAATTGTAAATACAAATGAACTTTTAATAGGCTAATTATATTAAATATTCCATTATATAACATATAAGTAAATAATTATCTGATGTTTCTTAAATTTAAGAAACTAAGTTTTAATCCTTATTAACTTCAATATTCAGAAAAGGGTATTCAGCTAATAATCAATTGGCTATATTGAAAAAGAAAAACTATCAAATATAATTCTCTTATA
>NC_046665.1:30359470-30360639 GCF_010883055.1 Belonocnema kinseyi | reverse complement strand
AGCTTCCGAAGACATTTCTCTTCCAAAATGCAATAGATGTTGAAGTCAAAATTTTTACAATAGCAGAGTATACCAAAAAATTCACTTGCATTCCAAATCAATCAATGAAGGCGAATGAGACTAGCATGCTAAGTGTACAGTTTTAAGGACAATTTTGAGCAACCTGATTGTTAAGCAATAAAAAAATTTATGATGCTTCAAGTCTAGCCAAATATTAGCATCCGGAATTTCCCAAATTTTTCCCAAATTTTTCCCAAATTAGGGTAAGACTGAAACTATTCATCCTTTTGCAAAGTGCAAAATTATAAAGGGACAAGTTTGAGAAATGCGTTTGTCTGGGCAATAAACAAAATTTATGATATTTCAATACTGGAAAATTTTCCATAAAATTGTTCATAAAATTGAACATAAAAATGAATACTAATTCTTTAATTGTTAACTTTATGAGTCAAACAACATATCGTTGGAATCGTTATAATTCGTAGATTTTGAATATCATATTTGTGATTTACTAAGTGTGAAATTTAAAAAATTTTATATTCCATATTTTAGGTCTCATTAGGAACAAAGGCCCCCCGCTGACCAAGCTCAGTGGCAGCAGCTCGACGGTGTGAGGGGAAGCCGCGTAGTGGGGGACGGTACACAGGTAGCTGGGGCGGAATTGACCATATAATAAAACCATTGTAATTTTGCGATCAGGGACTTAAAATTAATATATTTGGCATCTACGTATTGTTCCGATTCCAAAGACATGTAATTTGTCTATAAAGGTTGAAAATTTGAGAAATATTTAGTATTAAATTGACTGTCAATCTGATGTTTCTTGATTATAAACTCCTTCAAATTTTTAACTTTTCTAGACAAGTAATATATCATTGGAATCGGAAAAATTCGTAGATGCTGATAATGCTATTTTTAAATCGCTAATTAAAAAATTAAAAGTTTTAAAATTTCCTTACTTTGACATGCCTGTGGACAAAACACCCTTGCTGGAGTAAGCTCACTCACACTAAGGTACATGAATAGAACGAAAAGTAGTAGAAAAAATTAAGTCGGGTGGAGTCCGACCATACCTGAAAATTAAGCAAAAAGTTTGCCGACCACTGCTCTAAGGCTAGGCTGTTTTGGAACAAATTGTCATATTTGGGCCACTGTTCGGGTCTTCGGGG
>NC_046665.1:30356291-30359370 GCF_010883055.1 Belonocnema kinseyi | reverse complement strand
TAATCAGAACGTTTTTTCCAGATGTTAGTAGTAGTAGTAGTAGTATAATAGCGTATTTACAAATTAAACAGGCCCTTTTCAGGGCCACCAAATATTCTAAACATGTATACATGTCTAAACATGTATAAACTTTTTTTCAACTCTATGAGTCAAACAACATATCGTTGGAATCGTTATAATTCGTAGATTTCGAATATCATATTTGTGATTTACTAAGTGGGAAATTAAAAAAATTTTATATTCCATATTTTAGGCCTCATTAGGAATAAATGCTCCCCGCTGACCAAGCTCACTGGCAGCAGCTCGACAGGGTCAGTAGACGCCGCGTAGTGGGGGAACGGTACACAGGTAGCTGTGGCGGAATTGTCTCCTGCCCCACAGCTTAGCCAGGGCAGGCTACCCTGCCCAGGGCAAGAGAGTGCCGACCACTGCCTTAGAGCAGTGGTCGGCAAACTTTTTGCTTCATTTTCAGGTATGGTCAGGCTCCACCAGACTTAATTTTTTCTACTACTTTTCGATCTATTCATGTACCTAAGTGTATGTGAGCTTACTCCAGGTTAGCTAAAACCTGTAAATCGGAAAAACGAATGGATTTTGTTGGCTGGTTAGAGCAGTGGTCGGCACGCTCTTTCCCTGGGCAGGGTAGCCTGCCCTGGCTGCCCTGTGACCTACTCTCAGGGCAGTACCTACGAGCTTGGCCAGACCACCCCTTTCCTCAGGGGTCCTTTGTTAGAAAATGGGACAAAAATGTGAAATTAAAAAATTCGTAATTTTGCGATCAGTGACTTAAAAGTAATATATTTGGAATCTACGTATAGTTCCGATTCCAAAGACATGTAATTTGTTTATAAAGGTTGAAAGTTTGAGAAGTATTTAGTGTTAAATTGACTGTCAATCTGATATTTCTGGATTATAAACTCCTTCAAATTTTTAACTTTTGTAGGCAAGTAATATATCATTGGAATCGGAAAAATTCGTAGATGCTGATAATGCTATTTTCAAATCGCTAATTGAAAAATTAAAAGTTTTAAAATTTCCCTACTTTGACATTCCTGTGGACAAAAGACCCTTGCTGGAGTAAGCTAACTCGCACTAAGGTACATGAATAGACCGAAAAGTAGTAGAAAAAATTAAGTCGGGTGGAGCCTGACCATACCTGAAAATTAAGCAAAAAGTTTGCCGACCACTGGGTTAGAGTCAGTGACTTAGTATATAAAAGATTGTGTATTAAAAACTTTCCAAAAGATTGTATTATTTTATCGGCCAGTGAAAATAAAGAAATCGCCAGAGTAAGCTTAATTAGAGTCATCATTTGTGTTTGAAATATCAACTACACTAAAACTTTGATATTGGGTCGATTTTGGGACTGGCCTTGGTGGGGAATTACGCAGATAGAGGGCGGCACACCCATCGCAACTCTTTTTACTCCTAGTTTCGGCGTGTCGTCAATGTTCGGAAGAACTTTATCAAGGGTCCGATATCTAGGGTTCAGTGTGTTATGTTATTAGTTTAAAATTAATTTTTTATTTGAAAATTGAACTATTTCATATTTAGCTGAACATTAATTTTTGTACAATGAAAATTCAACTACTTGGATAGAAGTTGAACCCTTTGTTAAAAATTAATGTTGTTTTCAAGTTTGCAATCTTTAGTTGAAAATAGAACTATTTTGTTTAAAATTTAGTTTTTTTTCTTAAATTTTTTTATTCCAATACAATTATTCACCTAAAAATGTCACTTTGTCAGTTTCTTCTCTTGTTGTTTAAAACTGCAACTTTTTGGTTAAAGATTAACTGTTTTGGTGATAAATTAATAGATTCGGTTTGAAAATGCAACTGTTTTACAAAACAACTCGTCTTTTGACTTGAAAGTTCAATTACTTTTTTTTCTTCTTGACTGAGAAATCTTTATATGCTGAAAATTCGTCTTTCTGGTTAAAAAATTGAATTCGTGGCTTAAACTACTTGGTTAAATTAATTTTTCTACCACCAATTTCCTTAATGGAAAATTGAACAACTATATATTTTTTAATAAATTCATTTAGTTTGTTGATAATTGATTTTTTTCGGTAGAAAATCAATATTTAAACTTAAAAATTCAGGTTTTTGGTTTGAAATTCTATTTTTTTGGTGAGAATTTAACTATTCCATTTTTGGTGGAAAATTATTTTTTTAATGGTAAATTATTTTTTTAACACAAAATTTGACTATTTTCTTAAAAAAGAATTTCTTCCTTCAACATTAATTGTTTTAACTGAAAATTTAACAATTACTTGTTTTGGTAAAGATTTAGGTTTTTCAGTAGAAAATTATAATTTTTAATTCATACTTAATCTTTCGAATTCAAAATATATCTTGGCTGAAAATTCGATTTTCTTCTTGGCTGAAAATGAATTTTTCATCTTAAATATAACATCCATTCTGGGTGAAAATGTTATATTTTTTGTTTGAAAATTCAACTATTTGCTTAAATATTCCTTTTTTTTATGGAAATTAGTGCTCAGATAAAAATTAAGGCATTTCGTAGAAAATTAATTTTTTTATAAAAAATCAACTATTTGAGTAAAAACGTGCTTTTTTTTAGTTGAAAATTTGTCTTTTTTGGTAGAAAATTAATATTCTAGGTTAAAATCTCTCCTTTCTGCTTGAAACTTTATTTCTGTCGTTGTAAATTGAAATATTTGATTTTTGATTGAAATTTTTTTAAATTGAAAATTGGTATTTTCCGTAGAAAATTAATATTCTAAGTGAAAAAGTTAGCTTTCTAAATGAAACTTCAATTTATTTGTTGAAAATTCAACTACTTTGTTGAAAATTCTTTGTATTTTTTTCATTGAAAATTGATTTTTTTCAACTGAAAATTTTACTATATGATCGAAAATTAATTTCTTTCTCAAACCATAAATTATTTAACTGAAAATTTAACAATTTATTTTTTCAGTAGGAAATTAAACTTTATTTTGATACTTATTATTTTTGATTGAGAATTAATTTATTTTGTTGTAACTTGATTTTTTTGGTTAAATATCTACCAATTTAATTAAAAATCTATTTTTCTGGTAGAAAATTTAACGACTTTG
>NC_046665.1:30353332-30356191 GCF_010883055.1 Belonocnema kinseyi | reverse complement strand
TATAAGTAGATATTGCAAAAATGGTATAAATTTACATGTTTTCTAAAATGTATAATAACTTTAGAGATAATCAACATTTTTCAATGTTCGTGGGTTCATTTTTTAAGCTAATTTTTTACCGTATCACAGCAGCTAATTGTATAAATCTTTAAAAATTTCTTACGACATTGCAAGAAGTTGAATTAGCAATGACAAATTTGTGAAAATTGCAAATATTTTTTTTTCCGTAACAAAACATTTTTGTAGAATAGATGAAACATATAATCATGACATTTCTATGTAAGTTTAAAAATATTTAAAGTTGTTTATGTTTTGTTCAGAATTGCAGATAAGATTTTTTCAAAAGTTTCTAGTTGTTTTTGTTACAACTTCAAGTTCTTGCAATTTCATAAGAAAATTCTCAAGAATTCTACTCATAGGCTGCTGTAAGACGGTGGAAAAAAAGCTACAAAAGTCTCCCAATAATATTGAAAAGTGTTGATTATTTCGAAATTTCTTAAGGTTATTAAACATCAAAAGAGGGTTGTAAACAATATAAATATGTTTAAACTGTCATGTTTCGTAACTTTTATATTATTACCGCACTCAGTAAAAAGTGAAAAAAAACTAGGGGCATGAGATATGACAGGTAATTAACGAAGTGGAGTAAACGTCAGTAGATTAATTACGACTCGGGTACACTCACCCCCGGGTAGAAATTATAACTTGGTTCGTAAGAGGCCCCGTCTAGATTTCCTATTTTCTACCGAGGCCCTAAAGTGGCAATCTATCGAGGGCGCAAACGAAAGCGTCACGCTCAGCTAGCCAGGTTATCAGTAGGCAACCCAATAAGGACCTATTAATAAGGTCTTTATAGGATCTAGATAGTCCCTCACACACTATTATTCAAAAGCATATGCTATTGTTTCTTATTTTGTTGATTCAAATAAAATATTATTAAAATATTAAAAAATTGATCATGCTTTAAATTCTGAAGTGTGATGCTATGGTTACAGTAGTATTAAAGTTTGACCCAGAAAAAAACTGAAGGTATCGTTGAAGGCCTCTCATCCATATCTCTAGGTGATTCTTGAATCATTGAAAAGAAATTATTATTTAAACAATGATATTGTTTATAAAACTTATAATTTGTTTAAACAATCAGTGAACAACCGTTACGACTGACTGACAGCTAGATATATAATATGGAATATTTTAGAATGGAAATGAATTTTTCAAACTGCAAAAATTCCAATTTAAACATTGTTTTTACCCCCTCCACTCTGACTCGAAAAATCCATTAAAAATGATTTATAAAAGTGGGAACTATAGCTAGAACGAACTAATCGTCCCAGAAAAAAACTGAAGGTATCGTTGAAGGCCTCTCATCCACATCTCTAGGTGATTTTTGAATCATTAAAAAAATTATTATTTAAACAATGATATTGCTAATAAAACTTATAATTTGTTTAAACAATCAGTGACCAACAATTCAAACTGACTGACAACTAGATATCTAATATGGAATATTTTAGAATAGAAATGAATTTTCCAAAATGCAAAAATTATAGTTCCCCATTTTAAAAATCATTTTCAATGGATTTTTCTAGTCAGAGTGGAGGTGGTAAAAACAATGTTTAAATTGGAATTTTTGCATTTTGAAAAATTTATTTCCATTCTAAAATATTTCATATTAGATATCTAGTTGTCAGTCAGTTGGAATTGTTGTTCACTGATTGTTTAAACAAATTATAAGTATTATAAACAATGTCATTGTTTAAATGATAATTTTTTTTCAATGATTCCTAAATCACCTAGAAATATGGATGAGAGGCCTTCAACGATACCTTCAGTTTTTTTCTGGAACGACTAGTTTTGTTCTAGCTATAGTTCTTAATTTTAAAAATCATTTTCAATGGATTTTTCGAGTCAGAGTGGAGGAAGTAAAAACAATGTTTAAATTGGAATTTTTGCATTTTGAAAAATTTATTCCCATTCTAAAATATTCCATATTAGATATCTAGTTGTCAGTCAGTTGGAATTGTTGTTCACTGATTGTTTGAACAAATTTCAAGTATTATAAACAATGTCATTGTTTAAATGATCATTTTTTTTCAGTGATTCCTAAATCACCTAGAAATATGGATGAGAGGCCTTCAACGATACCTTCAGTTTTTTTCTGGAACGACTGGTTGGTTCTAGCTATAGTTCTTAATTTTAAAAATCATTTTCAATGGATTTTTCGAGTCAGAGTGGAGGTGGTAAAAACAATGTTTAAATTGGAATTTTTGCATTTTGAAAAATTTATTCCCATTCTAAAATATTCCATATTAGATATCTAGTTGTCAGTCAGTTTGAATTGTTGTTCGCTGATTGTTTAAACAAATTTCAAGTATTATAAACAAAGACTTTCAGCCACCTTTGTACATGAAATATTATTACTTCACGATTTGGCAGTTTTAGAATATAGTTGTATAAAAAAGTGAAATAAATAGTATACGAGCGGAAGGGAAATTTGTTGCTTATCTTAGTATTTATTTCACTTGAACTTATATTAATATTACAATAATATTACAATAATATTACAAAACAAAGAATTATTAATAACACATATTTCCCACAAATTTTTAAACACGCCAGCAAAAAAAAATAAGGAAAATTGTACAATAGAAATAGAAGAGTAAAAGATGCTGCCAGTCCTAAACCTGGAAAAATTGTGAAGGGAAAATTTTGATTCATTTTGCCCATAAACCGAAACTCAAGTGTACTGTTGTCAATTTTTTTTTTAAATTTCAGGATACTATTCTGTACAAAATAATCACTTTTTAATATTCCTCCTTAATAAACTTTAATTGTTTGGGTCCATGAAAACATGAAAAA
>NC_046665.1:30352113-30353232 GCF_010883055.1 Belonocnema kinseyi | reverse complement strand
AAATATATAGAAATACGAATTAAAAAATTAACAGTTTTTTTTTCTTTGCCTTTAACGTAAATGTAAAAACAAAAACAACATTTCTTAAATTTATTGTTATAGTTTATTGTTAATTTATAGTTTTTCTTTTCTTGACCTTTTTCATATCATGGTTTTTTGGCTTAAAATGTTCATTTTAGTTTGTTTTTTCGGATTTTGAAAATGCTCTAACTCTGATAATTTTCTTTTTATAGTAAAAAGTCAAGAGAATAAATTGTTTGAGTTTCTGCGTGCTAATTTTGTTCATAGTTCATAGAATTTTGAAATCTTGAAAAAATGTGGTTTCAAACATTTTGAAAACGTACTCACATTTTGAATTTTGATCCAAAATAGCTGGGTTGCGAACTTGTTCTTTCTTTTTAGACCTTAAAAAAGTGTGCCAAAACAGAATCCAATCTGATAAATTTTTCGAAAGTTATCGTGCCTACAGAATACACACTACAGACAGACAAACACCTTCGTAAAAATCGTTTTTCTGGCTCAGTGGGTCTCAAAACGTCGAGATTTGATGAAAACCGACAAAATGAAATTTTACATAAAACCAATACCTTCTCATTAGGGTGAGAATGTAGAAAGACCATTACATACGAAATAGCTCTCACTTCGATTATAGGAACAGCAACACATTATTAAATTGAACAAAATTTAATTAAATTGTCGAGCTGGAGGAATATGAAACTTTCAAATATTTTATATTTACGATTTTTCACCGTGATAAGTTGCAAAACTACCAAAAAACGTGTTTTGTTCATTAAATCAGATTATGTGGGCGCATAGAAAATTTATAAACACAATTTTATTCATTTAATTATTTTTCTTATTGGATGCGAAAACATGATGTGATATTTCACGCGCATATTGTATAGACCAGTGGTCGGCACGCTCTTGCCCTGGCTGCCCTACGACCTACTTTCAGGGCAGTACCTGCGAGCTTGGCCAGACCACCCCTTTCCTCAGGGATCCTTTGTTAGAAAATAAGACAAAAATGTGAAATTAAAAAATTCGTAATTTTGCGATCAGTGACTTAAAAGTAATATATTTGGAATCTACGTATAGTTCCGATTCCAAAGACATGTAATT
>NC_046665.1:30349902-30352013 GCF_010883055.1 Belonocnema kinseyi | reverse complement strand
ACATTCCTGTGGACAAAAGACCCTTGCTGGAGTAAGCTAACTCGCACTAAGGTACATGAATAGACCGAAAAGTAGTAGAAAAAATTAAGTCGGGTGGAGCCTAACCATACCTGAAAATTAAGCAAAAAGTTTGCCGACCACTGGTATAGACGAGATATTTGTCAATTTGCTATATTTCCCTTCAGCTGAGCAGGTAAGCCGAGAAACATGGTTTGCTAAAAATGGTTGAATATTGTCTGTCTCTCTCGTTGTTAAGTTTCTCTTTCTAACAGGTCAAAAATTTTACCAACCGAATCCTACCAATTTTCGAGTATGAGGTTTTCTTCATACTTGCCAGGGGGAACTAGACTGTATTTCCGATTTTCTTTTAGATATCACTGCAGTCATTGCCGTGCTCAGCCAAACCTACCGTTTCGCCAAGAATCTAGATAGTCCCTCACACGTTTTCACGGTCGGTCAAATGCATATGCTATTATTCAAAAGCATATGCTATTATTTCTTATTTTGTTGATTCAAATAAAATATTATTAAATTACTAAAAAATTGATCATGCTTTAAATTCTGAAGTATGATACATTTTTTTTGCAAAAGTTAATTCTAAATATTTTTACACCTTTCTGTAGCCTCTGACAAGCACTCCTCCTTTTCTCGTACTTTTATTGACATTAAATTTTTAACTATACTCCGCACGTTATTCTGAAACTAAACTAATTTTTAAATTTGGCTATAAAAGACTTATCAGTAACAACTAAAGTGGAACGCAGTTTATTAAATATTCATAAGCGTCGAGAATCGAAAGTCGAACGCCTAATCCCCATAGCTACGATGCCACGCTAAGTGCGATATCATAAATAATAATAATAATAATAATAATAGATCTTTATTATGTTCCACGAGATATCTACATTAGCTTACAGAAAGAGATAGGCGAGTGGACATAAAAGGCCGAGGTTCAGCCTTAGCTGCTTTACAACCTAATGAATGCTTGACGGCATTCATTGGATACTCTAGAAATTAGGAAAAAAGGTTTTTCAAGCTCGATTTGTTATATATGATTTTTAAACGTACTTATATGATTTCAAATTAAATCAATCATTAAGATTTAAAAAAAATTTTTAAAGCACCAAATGCTTTAAATTTTTTCAGAAAAAAATGAAATTTTTAAAGTTTGCATCTCGGTAATTTTTTTCATTTTTCTTGTTTAAATTTAAGTATAATTAAGCATAATAACATTAATGTACTTTTTTGCACTCACAGCTGTATTATCCGTTTTATCTGTCGAGGGCTTTATATGGTCCCCTGGAGAAAATAATTAATTGATAGAAACTATTTTTGAAATATATCTTTATGAATAAAGCTTTTTATCTAGTTTAATTAAAAAATATAGTGCTAAAAAGAGAGTATATAAATAATTTAAGTCGAGTAGCACACGACAATATCCTGTTGAGGGTCAGAAGAGGGTAAGTCTAGATTCTTCCAGCTAGAAAATCTGGCTGCGGCCTCGCAAGAGCCAATATTTAGTTTACGCATAAAGAGGCAATTTCTACCCGGGATTAAGCATTGAAGAATTATTTTCATATTAAATCACTCAAATAATTTTTACTTAGTATTTTTCTGAAAATTTGGCTTATTGATAAGTTTTTAAACTATATTTCAGAAAAAAGTAAAACATATATTCGGATCATTTATAAATCAGAATTCTGATACTCATTTCAGAACATACCAAAAATTCACACAAATACTATAAATAAAAAAGATGTATTTCAAACATTAATAAAATGTTATTTCACGAATGATAGCCCATATTCAATGACATTATCTTCAAGTAAATAATTAATTTTTAACGTACATTTTCGAATTAAAATTTCGCCTTTATGTAATTGTACAATTTTCATTCAAAAATTGAATTAATTTTCCCTCTGCTTTTTTTTCATGCCTGAGAATTCGATTGCTTGGCCACTTTTGATACATACTTTAGAAAAATTGAGTTTAAATATTCATTTCACAACATCAGAATCATTTGAAAAATTATTTAATTGAAATTGTGGTATTTTGAATATGAATTAACTTCTATGATGTAAATTATATTCAATATTCAATTATATAACCTT
>NC_046665.1:30341757-30349802 GCF_010883055.1 Belonocnema kinseyi | reverse complement strand
AATTAATTAATCTGTTCACAAGATAAGAAGCATTAAACAATTATTTTTATTGAAGCTTTTAAATAATGTTCACATTATATAGAATTTTAATACATCTTATCTATTAATTACCTTTTAAACTAATTCTTAAAAATTAAAATATATATACATATAAGTTTGAAAATGGAATTCAGACTCTCATTTCGCAACATCACAAGCATCATAAAAATTCATATAATTGTAACAGAAGTGTTAAAAAAAAAACAATAAACTTCTATAATAAAGGTATTAGCTTATATTTAATTACATGATTTGAAATTAAATAATCAATTTATGTTGCTTAATTTGAAAACATGTTACTTTAATCTTTATATACTTTGATATTGCGAACAAAATTTCCAACAAAAATCTAGATTTTAAAAAATATATATTTTACAGGATTTTACAAAATAATAGGAAAACTTCGACACCTTTTAAAAAATATTTATGACTTCTAGAAGTTTTGCAGAATTAAAAGATATTTAATAAATTTTCGGAAATGGTTCTAAGCTATAAAATGTTTCTAATCTATACATTTCCTCTTAAATTCTTGAAAATACTTTTAGCTCACTGCAAACATAAGTCTGCATTTTTTCAATCTTCTATAGTTTAAAAATCTTCTTTATTCTCCTTAAGTCTTCACAATATTGATGGAATTGGATGGTTTAATTTATTTTGTATTTTTTAATCTTACTAAATTAAAACGTTTTGCTATAAAATCTTATACTCTGTTTCGAATTTTAAGGAAATATTTGGAAATGTTTAAAAATCTTTTTTAATTTTCTCCTAGAGTTAATTTTCCAAATTAAAAAATCTGAATATATACCCTGAAAATTTAAAATAATTGTCTTAAGGTCTTCCATATCTCCCCCCCCCCCCCAATATGATCTCAAAATCTTTCAAAATTATTAAGAAGCTTATAAATTTTTGTTCGAATTCTTCAAAATAAGTTTTTCCCATTATTTTATTTTACTTATCTCCTTGAAAATGTAAAAAAATATTCAGGAATTATAGTATTGTACCCAAATGTTAAGAAAAAAATTATTTCATAATACTGAACAATCGTTTACAATTTAAACGTTCGCTGCTATCAATAATAGTTTGAAACATTTAAATATTAATTTTATCCCCAACTAAAATTGTTTACATGGAAATTTCGATGTACAAAATTGATGGTGCAGAAAAGTCAAAAATTCTTATTAATATATAAACAACTTGAAAAGAGTCACTGGCAGTTTTATTTAGCCAGTGTCGAAAAAATTTAGGTTTTCGACGAAAATGTGATGTATATTTTAGAGATGAGAGGCGGCATAACAAACCATTCAATCTTTATATAGTTTAATATTCTAAAAAAATTAATCAGTTCGTAATCAATTAATTAGTTCACAACATGAAAATTAAAAATTATTTTGATGAAAACATTCAGATAACTTTTACTTTATATTTTTGTAAGGGATAGAATTATTAATATCCTTTTACAATATAATTGTAATAGAGATAGGTTGAATATAAATAAGCTATTATTATAAGTGTAGGAAATGCTTTATTTATAAGAATGTATAATTGTTGGAATATTTATACAAGAAATAATTCATATAATTAAAATAGTCCGACTATATAAAATAGTGCACTACTTGATTCGCAGTCAAAACTTCAAGGAAGTTGTTTCGTCTTTCGGCAATCGCGTCCTCAAGACGACTGCCTACCCTGCTGGTCGGCATCGCTAATGTCGACCTAATTCTTTATTACTGGATGGTGTTAGGATTATCGCCTCCAAGAAATGTTTATATAAACATTGAGAAGATGCTAAACTGCCAGCTGATTCGCGAACAAGCGGGTAGCGACGGAATCACTGATATATGACACGCTCAGAGTAAAAGCGAACTAATAAAAAAAAGTTGCGGAAAACAGAAGTAAAAACACGCGAGGGCAAAAACGACCTAAGAATTAGCCGAGAGGTAAAACGACACAAGAATGAAGGGAGAAGATCTCCCCCCCCCCCACTTTGCTGCTACGAAGACCAGCCTCGTGTAAAGCCGAAAATGCGCGAACATGACCCGAGCTCACCCGAATTCACGAATAAAGATCTAATCAGCTGCTTCCAGAGCTACCAGATCGAGCCTAAGATTTACCCCCACCATAGGTCTTCTATTTATGTCTCGATCCCCATTTGAAAGAAATTAAAGAAATTGGCGATTCTGATGTTTCACGTGATTCTTAATTTCATGCATGATTCGATTTTGAGGTTATGGTTTTCAGCTGTATATAATATGGATATTATTACTATTATATATTTTATTAATGTTAATATTGTAATTATAAAATTTTATATTAATATTAATGACTATTTGACTATCTTTTAATATAAATAGTTCAACTGTCTACTAAAACAATAAGCTTTATGCAAAAAAAGTAAATTTGGAATAAAATACATAAATTTAAAAAAAAAATGTTCCAAGGTATTTTCGATTGATTTCAATAATGTAGTATGAGATTGTAAAAGATTTGAATTATTTTAGGGTATTTTTGAATTTTTAAGGAATTTTCAAGAGATTTCAAAAGATTTTAAAGGATTTTAAGTATTTGAGGATTTTTAAAAAGATGTAAATGAATTTTCAATCCAGTCTTCGAAGGTTCCAAGGAATTTTCAATTGATTACAGTAACTTAATATGAGATTTTAAAGGATTTGATATATCTTAGGATATTTTAATAGATTCCAAGGAATTTTCCATTGATTTCAACAATTTAGTATGAGATTTTTAAGGATTTGGAATATTTTAGGGTATGTTTAAAATTTCAAGGAATTTTCAAGTGCTTTGAAAAATTTCAAAAGATTTTAAAGGATTTTAAATATTTTAGGATGTTTTAAAATATCCTAAAGAATTTTCAGTGAATTTCAATAATTTAAAACAATTTCAACAAGAAAAATAATCTTTTTTGTCGAAAATTTAATTATGATTAAACATTAATTTTTTTATAGAAAATTAGACTTGGTGGAAAATAAATTTCTTTTGTGCAAAGTTCATGTATTTTACTAAAAATGCCTGTTTTTAGTATACAATTCAGTCTTTTTTCAACGAAAGAAATGAATTCTTGATTAAAATAGGTGCATTTTTTTTAAAAAGAATAATTCTCTACAAAAAAATGAATTTTAACTGAGAAAATTCAATATTCAAGAAAAAAACTCAGAAAAATTGTTCAAGTTTCAAATTTAAAAAAATTTCAACCGAAGATGATACAGTTCATGGTTGAGTATACAAAATTAATTTTCAGCAAACACTTGAATTTGTAACAAAATAGTTCAATTATCAACAACAAAAGTAAAAGAATTTTTAACCAAAATAGATACATTTTCAAATAAGAAGAATAATTTAATTCCAAAACAGATGAAGTTTTAATTTAAAACGGTCAATTTTCAAGCAAAAAAGAAAAAACAAATTTCGTATCAAATAGTTCAATTTTCAATGAAAAAATAAATAAATTTTCTACTAGAAAAAATAAATTTTTAACAAAAAAAATATAGTTAAATTCTCAGTTGAATTTTTCTTCAGCACAAAAACAATCATATTCTCAACAAAATAGTTAAATTAGCAATAAAAAAATTAATTTTTTACGTAAAATATAAATTTTAGACCATAAATGAAACAGTTAAATTTTCAATTTAAAAAATCAGTTTTGAACAACAACAAGACCATCGAAGTGAAAACAAAATAGATAAATTTTTAAGCACAGAAGTAAATGCTCAAACAACAAGAATAATATTCTAATAACAAAATGAATTTTTTACCAATGAAATTAATTTTCTCTAAAAACGACGAGTTTTGAAGCAAACACGAAAGCAATTTTCAACTTTAGAAATTAATTTCAATCTACAAAATAAGTATTCAATCAAAAATAGATTAGTTAAAATTGATTTTTCAACATAATAGTTTAATTTTCAACGAAAGAAGTTCATTTTCAACTAAAATAGATACCTTTTTAACCAAAACAGGAACAGTTACATTTTCAGTTAAAAAAATTAATTGAAAAAAATCGAATTAACAAGAAAATAGTTACATTTTCACCAAAGAAATGAATGTAAAAAAATAAAGAATAATATTCTTATAAAAAATACGAATATTCAACAAAATACATGAATTTTCCACCACACAGTTGAACTTTTAACTAAAAAAGAAAGTGTTTAAAAAAAAGTTAAATTTCCAGCCATAAATGGAATAGTTATATTTTCAGTAAAAATATGATTATTATCCGAAAAAAGAAGTTATAACAAAATATTAAAATATTCAACAAGAACAAAATTAATTTTCAACGACAGAGTGGAATTTATAACCCAAGAACTGAATTTTTAATAAAAATAGATAAATTTTCAAACGAGAAGAATAATTTCCTATCAATCAAGGCGATTTTTTAACTACATAGTTGAATTTTCAACTAAAAATGACACATTTTTAACAAAAAATGGAACAGTTAAATTTTCAATTCAAAAATCAATTTTCAATCAAAAAGGCTTTTTAAGTCCAAAAAGAAAAAAATATCGACTTTAAAAAAAATTTGCGTGTCAAAATGAAGTACTTGAACGGAACAGATGATTTTTTTGCAAAACCTTTGAATTTTCAAACTAAATATATGAATTTCTAACAGGAAAGCTCATTTTAAACCAAATAAAAAAATTTTCAACAAAAAAAAGATTAAACCTCAATCAAAAAAATGTAATAATACAAGTTTTAAACTAAAAAGGAAGGTATTCAGTAAAAAAGAGTTAGACTTTCTTAATTATTTCTATTAATAATTCAGTTCGCGTTTGAGGCGAATAACGAGAAAAATTGTTTTAAATAAACATTGAAATTCATTGTTATGATATCGACTAATGTTGTGAACTCGTTTTTTATCGATAGAATGATGATTTTTAATCTACTTATTTAAACTTTTTACAGAAACAGAATACAGTTAAAAATAATGATGATTTTGTTTAAAAAATTTTTTTCAGCTGAAAATTAAACTATTCCCTTCTTGGTTCTTCTTCTTTAGGTAGCTTATTTACTAGGGACGGGAAGATAGATGAGGAATTAGATAGACGAATAAATGAAGGTAAGAAGGTTATTGGTAGAGCAGGTCCCCTTATCAGAAGTAAAAATGGCAATACATAATTCTATATTTGTACCGACTGGACTATACGGTAGCGAGACATGGACTTATCAAGAAAAAGATAAGAGTAAAATTAACGCGATTGACATGAGATTCATGCGCATAATAAGCGGGAAATCCCTAATGGACAAAGTAAGTAAATAGATAATTCTAAAAGAACGTGTTGCAGAAGAGCCGCTAGCAGACACCATGTTGAGAGAATGCTTTAAAATCTCTTGAAGTTTTTCAAAGCTCTTGAAAATTCCTTGCAATTTTAAAAATACACTAAAATATTTCAAATCCTTTAAAATCTCATACTAAATTCTTGAAATCAATTGGAAATTCCTTGGAACCTTTTAAAATACTCTCAAATATATCGAAACCTGCAAAATCTTTTGAAACACCTTGACATCTTTTAAAGATTTCTAAAGTACTTTGGAATTTTTTAAAATAAACCTGCTAAAGTTGTTTAAACTCTTTGAAATTCCTTTCAATTATAAAAATAAGTTGAAAATTCCTCGACTTATTTTATAACATCCTCAAATATTTAAAATCCTTTAAAATCTTTTGAAATCTCTTGAAATTTTTTAAAGCTCTTAAAAATTCCTTGAAATTTTAAAAATACCCTGAAAATTTTCAAATCCTTTAAAACCTCATATTAAATTTCTGTAATAAATTGAAAATTCATTGGACATTTTTTAAATTCTTTCAAATTTTTCAAATCCTTCGAAATATTTTGAAATACCTAGAACTTTTTTTTAAGATTTCTAAAGTACTTTGGGATTTTTAAAAATGATCCTTCTAAATTTTTTTAATTTTTTGAAATTCTGTTAAATTATAAAAATTAAATTAAAAATTCCTTGATATCTTTTAAAACATCCTCAAATATTTTAAACTTAAAATGCGATTGCGAAATTTTACAAAAATTTAATTATAGGATCTATACCTATATTTTGTTGTGAGCAAATTTTAACAAATATTTTGTTTATTTACTATGTTTTCATTAGCATTTAAATCCTGAAACTCATTTCATAGTTTCATTTAACATTTAGATTTTAATTGTTTCATTGCTTTGTTGTTGCATTTTTTCATGTTTATAAGCTCATAATTTGTAAATATTAGAAATATTGTATATATTTCGTTCTGATCGAGGACAATATAATCCTTAGAAATTTTCAACTAAACAAATATTATAAAAATTAAGTGTTTTATTATTTAATTTAAAAGCCGTGAAATATTATTTTCCAATTTCAAATATGAGACAAATATTTTTCTTGTTTTTTATCAATTATTTTTTTCACGAACTCAAGCGAATCATGAAAAAAATTGTAAAAATTTAATTTCAAAAAGTTGTATCTACAATTCTTTAGAGTAAGTTGAAAATTTCTCCAAACTGCCAAAACAGCGTTAATTTTTAGAAAAACTGAAAAATGTATTTTACGAAAAAGGACAACTTTAATTTTCCCCTTGAGATTTTTTAGATTAATAGTTATATGAAAGAGATCCTGTGAATTTTGTTCTCGCTGAACTAAGTAGGAAAATCCAAAAATTTTTAATTTCTAATACTTGATAATCAGAATTTTGTAAAGGCCACGGTTTCATCTTTATTCTACAGTTCATCCACCTCTTCTGCAAATCACCTTTATATCGTAACAATTTTAAATGAAAAAAATAATTCTCAAAAGCTTGCTATAGTCAAAATAGAAGTAAACTAAATTTTTAACCAAGAAGAAGCTATTCTCGAAATATTTATACGTGAAAAATTACATGAAAACATTGAAATTAAATAAAAAATTACTATAAAAAAATTGTTTTCAATAAAAATTGGGATAGTTGGATATTCATTTATAAAAATGAATTTTCGGTTAAGAAAATAAATTTTCATATAAAAAACTTATTTTCCGCCGAAGAGATTAATTTTTTGCATCGAGAAACAAAGATTTTTCACAAAATACATGAAATGTCAAACAAATATTTGAATTTCTAAAGAAATTCTCCATCTACCATAAACATAACCTACAATACATGTCCATCGAAAAAGATCAAATTTAAGGTAGAATATATAAATATCGATTTAAAGTTGTTCAATTTTCATAAAGAACATTAATTTTCAATTTAAAATTAAATTAAATTTTAAAATTACTGTAAAAAAAATATTTTCAATGAAAATTAGAATAGTAAGATTTTCACTTGTAAAAATGAATTTTTGGTTAAGAAAATGAATTTTCATCTAAAATTTATTTTCCGCCGAAAAGGTTACTTTTTCTCACTGAGAAACAAAAACTTTTCACAAAATACATAAAATGTCAAAGAAATATTTGACTATCTAAAGAAATTCTCCATCTACTGTAAACTTAACCTACAATAAATTTTCATCGAAAAAGATCAAATGTAAGGTAGAACCAAAGATATTTTAAACGTAGATGCGGTGCGGGCTTAGTTGCCCGCCATAAATATAGACGACGCGTCCGGCGAAAAAAGTCACTTCCCCTCTACCCTCCACTCTCCGTAGAAAACAACAATCGATATAGTTTGCCAAGAGCCACTTGGAGCGCTGTAAGCAACTCTCGGCACACCTTTGAGGCGCACTGATGGTAAACTTAGCTTGGACAAGAACCATTTGGATTGAAAGTAAATTGCCAATTAAAACATTTTTACATTTATACCTTTGCAAAACTTGGTTGTTTTAATAAATACCACAAATATAAGTCGATGAGTAATTTATATTACTCATATTATATTATATTTAGATGCTAAGACGACAGTTCCAAGCCAGATTACGTTTCGCATTGGCAAACAATATTAGACGAACAGAATTTCACTGGCACATTCATAAAAAATATCATATTCCATAAAATATATTTTAAAATAAACTTTAAATCATTATAATTGATACAGCTGA
>NC_046665.1:30329312-30341657 GCF_010883055.1 Belonocnema kinseyi | reverse complement strand
CAGAAACCTCCAGCTTATTTGATTTTTTTCTAAATTAATGCTTATTTAACTGTTCTTTAAGAATCAAAATGAAATACTTTTACCTTCGAAATGCAAATAAAAAAATTACACAATTATAATCGTAACATTCCAAGTTTAAATTTGTCACTCTGAAATTGTGTCAATTCATTTTCAAATTGTTTACTATTGAAAATTGTTTTTTTTTTATTTCCATACCAAATAGATTAAGAATGGAATATTTTATACTGAAATAATACTTTAAAAAGATTTTGAAATTGATTAAAGGCGTTCATTTAAGAAGCCATTAATTCGAACTTTACACTTGTGTCACTACTAAGGCTTTGCAATTAAATTAGTTCAAATTTTAACGTTAAAATATATAAATTATATCATTTTGAACAGATCTAGAATCACCTTGTAAAATCAATCACTGTTTAGTTTTTAATACTCGAACTGCAGTTCAATTTTCAAATTTACTTTCATTTTCTGATTTGTCCCGGTCGCGAGTCTAGCTTTATATTTAAAACAACTATCATTTTTTTGAAATTGTAATTTTTCGGTTGTAACTTACGGGACAATACTTTTATTCTTTGAAAGATTTTCTACAAATCTTGTTAATAATTTCTACATTCTCATAAAAAATGAGAAGGAATTAGTTTTTTATGAAAAATAACTTTTTTGGATTTCATCAACTGTCGACGTTTTGAGGCCCCGTGAGTCAGAAAAACAAGTTTTTACGTCGGGGTCTGTTTGTCTGTCCGGCGTCGTCGTTGTTGTTGTCTGTATACCGAAAAATTTTCGAAAGACTGGTCCGATTGGATTGGGCTTTGGCACACTATTCGAGGGACCAAAAAGAAAGATCGAGTTCGTTAAACAGCTATTTTTGATAAAAATCCAAAAAGTTGAAGCTTTTTCCAAATTTTTGAGACCACTTTTTTTCAAAATTTGAAAATTTTATCGACAGCTATTTATGGTACAAAAAATATGAACAATTTATCCTGACAACTGTTTTTGATAAAATCAAACTTACCAAAGTTAAAGGATTTTCAAAATCCAAAAAACCAAACGAAAATGGACATTTGAAGCAAAAAAAGCTTGATATGGAAAAAAGTCAAGAGGCGAAAAACGCTAGTTTTTTAAGGCCCGATGATTATTTTATCATATTCTCATCCATAATGAGAAGAGTTTTAAGCAAAAAATGATTTTCGCGAATTTCATTAAATTTCGACGTGTTGAGGCTCCTTGAGTCAGAAAAACAAGTTTTTACATCGGTATCTGTATGTCTCTCTGGCGTCTACGTCGTCGTTATTGTGGTTGTCTGTATATCGGATAACTTTTGAAAGAATAGTCAGATTGGATTGTGGTTTGACACGCAGATTTTTTTATTTTAAGAATTGTATGTAAAAATTGTACTATTTTTATTTTTATAACAAATATTTTTCTACAATTAAATATTTGCTTTAAATTTGAAATTATTCAATATATTCTGAAGACTACAAATTTAAAATGTCTAAATTATGAAGGCTTTAAATGTTTTTGAAATGGCTGTTCTGGAAACTAAATAGCACTTATTCTTTTATTAAGAAATCACAACTAAAATTGTTTAAAAAAAGTTTTTAAAAGAGTTTTAAAAACCTTAAAAAAGGCCAGAGGTATTAATAGTTTAATATATGTGATAGAATCTCTTTAAATATGAAATTAGTCTATACTTTTTCATGTTTGAGCTTCAATTATTCCATTTTAAAGTTATAAATTACAGTCGTGAAAAACCAATAAAATGTTTTGATTAATTTATATATATAATAAAAAACCTTTGTATAATTCAATCTAAATACAGCTGCAAACATTTAATTTGAAATGCGTTGAATTCAAGGTATAGTTTAAAAAGAAAACTGAAAGCAAAGGATCGACTTTCAAAAGAATCGAAAGAAAGTGACTCGCTGGATTGCAAATGAACATGGAAAATTGTGTATTTTCGCATTTTTAAATTTTAAATTCAAACTTTTTCGCTTTTTAACAATTTCGAAAAATTTCGAAAAATTCTGAAAATTCAAACAAAAAGGCTGTATTCTGAAAATGAAGAAATTTTAACGTTAAAATTCAAGTTCCTAAACTGAAGGCCTAAAAATTTGCAAATTTTAAAATTAGTGTTATGTAAATTGTATTGGTATCTTAAAAGAGTATACATAGTTCTTAAATTAGTTTTTAGATTTTCTGCAGTTTATCTTTTTTACATACCTAGATGTAAAAAAAGGCTACCCAATTTTTTCAAATTGTAATCACTTATTTTCTAAGAGAAAATCACCCCTGTTTACCAGTCACTGAAATGGATTAGAAAAAAATTGTCAAGACCCAAGAATAAAAATTGGATGTACAGCGAATTTTTTAATTTTTAATTGAGATTATCTTGAACTTTGTAATATCAAAAATTTCCACACACATTTCTTTTTAATAATACTGTAGGAAAAAATCAACAAGATCGAGCGCCGAAATTATAATTAGAGCAAATTTTCTGTAATTCTATGGGGACGGCTGAAATATCCCGAAAAATAAAATTCCCGACTCGGTCAAACTCTCTGTCCCAAAAAATACAATTCGAAAACTAATAAATTTCCTGAACAGTTTATAACATTAACGAATTTGAAAATTCCCAAATAATAAGACTCCCCAAATAAAACTGTTTCTTAATCAATATTAATTATTTATTAAAACTGCGATAATAAAATAGTGTTATCAAATAAATTTTTGTTTAATATTTAAAGTATTAAAAATTATTGTTCGAATTTAAAATTAAAATTATACAAAAAACTTTACCGACAAATTAATATATAAAAACACGTGTGTTTTAACTAACATTTCGATTTTTCAGAAGAACTTTTGTGATTTAAAAAATAATATATACATTTACAACCAAAATATCGTATCCAGGAATATATTTTGTTTTAATTATTATTTTAAATTTAAACAATAATGTTTAAATTCAGCACTTGTTTGTCTTGAAATGTCTTTCTATAATACTTTTTTTAAAATTAAAAATATAATTTTTCGAGAAAATTTTTTTAATAACAAGAATTCGACTTCGTAGTACGATGAGGGCAGCACCTCGATAGGCAGAAACTGCGATGTCCTATATATATAATTCCCCACTCCGACGCCCCGTACCGCATCTACGTTTATAATATCTTTGGTAGAACCAATGAATTTGTATTTAAAGTTGTTCAATTTTCATAAAGGATATTAATTATCAATTTAAAATTAAATTAAATTCAAAAGTTACAATAAAAAAATGGTTCTCAATGAAAATGGGAAGAGTAAAACATAAAACTTTATGTAGAACATATCAATTATATTCTTCTAATGAATAAAATATTCTCCTTCTTTTGTCTCATAAACTACACATTTCGCATTTTGCGCTCGTTTAACTTTCTTTACTGGATGACCATCGAGGGCGCTTAGTGTCAAAACCCTCTTTCAATTTGCCTAGACAGAGATGAGGTGGGAGATAGCCGAAATAATGGAATAAGAGAATGTGAAAAACATGCGCTGATAACTGCGCTCTCTTGGCGGATTACCTAAGAGTTACTTTGAAGGCGCAAGTTGCGCGTCGGTAAATGACGAAAGTTAGCAATTTGTGAAATGATTTACCAATTAACTTTCTGCTCAATTAGTTACCACAAAGATATCTTTGTTGTCGATCTGAAAGTTTTGAAAGACTTCGGTGGTCTTCTATTTATATCTCGATTCCCATTAGAAAGAAATTAAAGAAATTGACGATTTTGATGTTTCGCGTTATTCTTAATTTCATGCACTTGTCGATTTTGAGGTTGTGTTTTTCAGGTGTATATAATATGGATATTATTACTACTATATATATTATTGATGTTAATATTATAATTATAAAATATTATATTAATATTAATAACTATTTGACTATATTTAAATATAAATAGTTCAACTTTGGACTAAAACAATTCGTTTTCAGCAAAATAAAAAAGATTTTAATAAAACACATAAATTAAAAAAAATTGTTAAAATTTTTTTCAACAAAATAGCAAAATTTTTAAACAAAAATTTAAATTTCTATCCAAAAGGTTGAATTATATACTAAAAAAACGTAATTTTAAATAAAATATATGAACTTTGCACAAAAGACATTTATTTTCCACCAAGTCTAATTTTCTATACAAAAATTAATGTTTAATCACAGTTAATTTTTCGACAAAAAAGAATTATTTTTTTGTACATAAAAAAAATTAATTTTTAAACAAAAGCAAACAAAAATTGGCTACAAAATAGTTAAATTTTCAGAAAAAAAATTTTTCAACTAAATTGATACATCAACCAAAAAAAACTACAATTTTAACAAAGCAGTTCCAATTTCAACCTGAAAAGTTGCAAATAATTAAAATTCTTTGAAATTGCTTTATATTATTGAAATTAATTGAAAATGTTTGGAATGTTTTAAAACATCCTAAAATATTTTAAATCCTTTAAAATCTCATACTAAATTATTAAAATCAATGGAAAATTTGTTGGAATCTATTTAAATATCCTAAGATATATCAAATACATTGAAATCTCATATTAAATTACTGTAATCAATTGAGAATTCCTTGGAACCTTTTAAAATTCTTTGAAATTCCTTAAAATTATAAAAATAAAATGAAAATTCCTTGACATCGTTTAAAATATCCTCAATTATTGACAATCTGTTGAAATCTTTAAAATAAAATTTTAAAGCTCTTGAACATTCCGTGAAATTTAAAAAACAACATGAAATATTTCAAGTCCATTAAAATATCATTTTAAATTACTGTAATCAAATGAAAATTCCTTGGAACCTTTTAAAATACCCTCAAGTATTTCAAACCTTCAAAATCTTTTGAAACACCTTGACACCCATTAAAGATTTCTACCATACTGTGAAATCGCTTTAAATAACTCTGCTAAAATTGATAAAATTATTTGAAACTCCTTTGAATTATAAAAATAAATTTAAAATTCCTTGACATCTTTTAAAACATCCTCAAATATTTAAAGTCCTTAAAAATGTTTTGAAATCTCTCGAAATTTTTAAAAGATTCAGATTGAAATTTAGAAAAAAGAAAAATGTCAAAACGTTAAATATTGTAATTTTGTAGATTAGAGTTTTGAAAATGGAATCAATACAAACTCAAAACTTTCGAAATCTTATTTTCATCTATGAAATATAAGTAATTTTCTACTTCATGAAATTCAAGTCTGCAAAATTTTAATTGTAAACTTAGAAGTTTATTAACAAAAAATTATTGATCATAAATAAATTGAAAGTGTTGAAAATTTTTAAGTATGATTGAAAAAATATATGTATGTGTATATATATATATATATATATATAATTTTATAATTATATAAAAAATCGTTTTAGAAATAGTTAAACTTTAACTCGAGTAATTTCTATTAATGATTTAATTTAATACTTTAACTAATTTACAAATATTAACATTTTTAACATTTTGAAATTTTTCTGTTTTCTAAATTTCAGTCTGAAATAATTTCATTTAGAGATTGCCCAATTGAAAAACGTACGTTTAAATTTTGAACGCTTTCAATTAATTCATGATTATTAATTTTTTATATATAAACTTTCAAGTTTACAATTCAAATTTGAAGACTTGAATCTCATAGAGTTGGAAATTATTCTTATTGAATAGTTGAAAATGTTTGAAAATTAGATTTCCAAAGCTTTGAATTTTTATTGATCCCATTTTCAAAACTCTAATCTACAAACATTTCAATATTTAACGTTTTGGAACTTTTTTCTTTTTTTAAATTTCAATCTAAAGCTTTATAAAATTTGAAAAGATTTTAAAGGATTTTAAATATTTGAGGATGTTTTAAAAGATATAAAGGAATCTTTAATTTGTTTTTATAATTTAAACGAATTTCAAAGAAATAAGAATTTTTTAGAAGGGTTATTCAAAAAAATTCAAAAGTACTTTAGAAATCTTTAAAAAAAAGTTTTAGGTATTTCAAAAGATTTTAAAGGATTTGACGAATTTGAGAAAATTTAAAAAGATTCCAAGGAATTTTCAATTGATTATGGTAAGTTAATATGAGATTTTATAGGATTTGATATATTTCATGGTATTTTAAAAATTTCAATATATTTTCAAGAGCTTTACAAAATGTCAAGAGATTTCGAAAGATTTCAAAAGATTTTAAATATTTAAGGATGTTTGAAAAGATGTCAAGGGATTTTCAACTTATTTTTATTATTTCAAGAAATTTTAGAGATTTAAAAAATTTTAGCATAGTTATTTTAAAAAATTCAAAAAAAAACTTTGAAAATCTTTAAAAAAAAGTTTAAGTTGTGTCAAAATATTTTGAAGGAATTGCAATATTTGATAGTATTTAAAAATGTTCCAAGGAATTTTTGATTGTTTGCGTTAATTTAATATGAGATTTGTTTTAAAATATGCATACAATTTAATATATCTATGCATAATAACTGTTATTAATAGGGACAATAGGCCCAGTTCGTGCCTGGATATTAATGATTTAATAGACAAAGTAAGGTATGAAAAAAATAAGATATATATGTTCGTTTTTTATTTTTGCAGTTGATTTTCTCAATTTCTAAGAATTCTGCGAGAATTTTAATTGCAAATGGGTTTTTTAGTATTATAGGAAATAACTCTGTTCTTAAAATTTTTCTATCGTTGCATACAATTTGTAAACTTTTTCAAGCTTTAAAAGAGGTAAGAAAAATGAAATACATAATGGGCAAAAACTTAGAATATCCTAATCTTTTAAATAATTGTGTTTTGATTTTAAAAACACGAAAGAAAATCTAGAAGATTTTAGGACAATTAAAAGATTTTTTAGGAAAACTGAATGATTTCAAAAGATATTTCGAAGGTGTAGAAGTTTTGTAAAGGTTTTAAAGTAATTTAAAATTTGAAATTTTTTAGAAAATTAAAAATTTTCTGTACATTTAATAAAAATTTTTTAAACAATTTTATAAAATGTTGAGTATTTCGAAAAAAATGTTCGAAGCTATTTCAGAATTTTGGAAGGATGAAATTTTTTTGGTAAGATTCCTCTGGAAGTTTCTACAAATCTCTAAGTTTTGAAGGTCATTGTAAAAATGTAATTTTGTATTACAGAAATTATTTAGGAATTTCAGGATTTTTGAAGAGATTAACAATATTTAAAAACATGAATAGTTTTTCGAAAAATTATTTTAAAAATTATTTCTTCAAATCATCTGAAAGTCCTAAATATCTTTTAAGCTGACTCTAATCTTTCCTAATATTTTGTGTGTCCTTCAAACTAAAAAAAATGCATAACAATTTTCTTCAATTTTTCGGCATATGTGAAATCTTCAAAAATGTTTTTAAAATATCTCCGGAATCTTACTAAAATTATATTTATATAAATTTAAAAAGAAACAGATAAGCGGTGATTCCTTCTTGTGAAAACTTGGAATGGGGTTTTACCTTTGTAACAAGCTAATAGTTACTCCAAATTTGTATTTTGTATTAAAAATGATTGTAATTGCAAAAAAATTAGTTTTTAACTCTAAACTGAAGCTGAAATTAATAGCCCAAATTTTTAAAAAGTTTTTTCCCCCTATTTTTGAAGGCTAAATCTAATAACTTATGTTAGTTATTAGTACATATACCAAATTAGGAAATGTGAAAAGTATTAAAAGTTAAAAGAAAATTAGATATTTTTTTATTCAATTTATTTTAATCAATTTATTTACTTAATTAAAGTTCAACTAAATACTATTTAATTAGATTATATAATAAGTGTTCAAGAAAGCAGTTTTAAAGAGCTACTCATCTATTTATATTGCATTTGCTCAGTGGTCACAACATTTTAGAAGGTAATTGGAACGTCCTAAAAACGTTTTTTGGACGTACAAGTTAAAAGAAATCATTCAAACGTTTTAAAATCTGTCCTAAGTCAGGCCAAATAATGTTCTTAAAACGTTTTATGTCCCAATTACGTCTTTGAAACGTCTCTGGAACATTGTATGTTAATGGAACGTTATATGGACTGACTTAGGACATTTTTAAGACGTTCTTAAGATGTTCTATAACGCTTGTGCCCACTGGGTGTTTGGTGGGGAAATACATTTCTCGGAAACTCCGCCGGTTCTGCGAACTGGAGGTGCTAAGAATCTGAAAGAATCGAAGGTTCCCCTTCGCCCTACCAATATAATTTCAACTAATTGGGCGAATTCAAAACGAAATCACACTTTGCGGACTATTCTAATTCAATAATTTTAAATTGTCTGCAATATATAAAAAATTATATCGAATTATATGAATTTAGGAAATATTGTATATAAAAATAAAAAAAGATCAAACAACCACTATGTGGTCCTACTGTCAGCAACCGTCAACTAAAAATGACAGCAGCTCCCAAAATATACGCGATAAATCACACCTATGGCCAAGTCTCACGACCGTGAACTGGGTGGTATATAGTATTTATTTTTCTCGGAAATTTTTAAGTGTTGATACTTTTGTTTTACCGGATTCTCGATTCGACGCATTTTTTATGTTTTAAATAATTTCAAAATATTTTTAAATTTTCTTTAAAAATTATTTTTTTTTAATTAAAAAAAATAAAATAAAAACTGTCCCCGGTATCTTAACTCAAAAAATTTTAATTTCTTAAAACCTTTACAAATTCTGAAAAAGAATGTAAAATTTTATTTCAAAATATTCAAAAATGTGAATTTTCTTTTATCTCTTAAAAGTCTTCTCAATTTAAAAATTAGTTGTTAAAGTTTCAAAATTATGTTTTTAATAAATTCGAATTATTCCTATTTTTTTAATTGTGCAAAATTATAAAAATTACCTGAAAATTTTCCAGATTTTTTTTTCAATTTTTTAAAATGTTTTAAATAGTTGTAGCATATTCGCTCAGAATTATTTGATGATAAATATGATAATTTTCTTTAAATATCTTGAAATCTTTTTAAAAATTCTCTTTATATCAACTTTAAAAATAAAAAACTGTAAATTTTCTGATGAAACTTAAGAAAACTTTTTTATCCTTTTCAAATCTTCAAAATTCTTAACAAGATTTTTCTTTCGAAATCTCAAAAAATCTATATTTCGCTCAATATGTATCGGCCTTACAGCAAATAACAAATGGAAAACATCCACTAAAATCATATTCTACAGAATGGAATCAGTCAGGTTTTCGAACAAATTAAAAAAATTTGACAATTTTGAAAGATAATGAAAGAATATTCTTCAGATTCATATGAAAATTAAAAGGATTTTTTGTGTTTTAAAATAAATGGTTAGAGAAAATTTTAAAAGATTTATAAAAATACTGAGAAAGAACCCAAAATATATACGGAAATTTAAAAAATTTTTTAAGATGTAAAAATTTTAAGACAATTTTGGGCGTTGAAGAATAAATATTCTATAAAAAAAGAATTCTCAACTATGAAGATTAATTTTAAATTAATAAAAAATAAATAGAATAGTTAAAGTTTGAACTACAAAATTTGGCTTGTTGAATACTCAATTTTCAATCAAAAATTGTAAATGAAAAAATTAATTTTCAACCAAATATTTGAATTTTCAATAAAGAAAGGTATCTCCATACAAGCTTTATTGTCTACCAAAAAACAACGAATTAAAAAAAATTTCCATTTTACATCATATTACATCAATTTATATGAATTTCGGCAGTATTACATATGAAAATTTAAAGAAAAAGATTAAACAACCACCACAGGGTTCCACTGTCAGCAACCGTCATCTAAAAATGACACCAGTCCAAGCATATACGCGATAAATCATATTTATTTTTTCAGGAATTTCTGAGTTGATACTTTTGTTGACCGGATTCTTGAGCCTCCGCAGTTTTTTAATGTTTTAAAAAGTCTCAACATAGTTTTCAATTTTCTTTAAAAAATGTTGTTTTTTAAATAAAAAATGAATTACAACTTTCCCCAAAATTTTAGGCCAAAAATTTTTATTTTCATAAATCCTTTCCAAATTATTAAATAGAATCCAAAACTTTATTTTAAAATCTTCAGAAATCTAAATTATCTTTTATCATATTTATACAAAAAATTGAAAAGGATTTCTTGTTTTTTAAAATAAATTGTTAGAGAAAATTTTAAAAGATTTCTAAAAATGCTGAGAAAGAATCCATAATGCTTTCAACAATTTTTAAGTTTTTTAGGACGTAAAAATTGTAAGAAAAATTTGGGTGTTGAAGTGATGAAAAATATTTTAGAAGTTTAAATGATTTCCTAATATTTATAAAATATATATATACAAAAATTTGAAAGGATTTTTCTTATATTAATTTTTTGATAAAATTTTTTAAAACATTTCTATAAATTCCGCAAAAAAATCGGAATATTTAAAACAAGTTTTTAAATTTTTAAAATATTTTTTTAAATTTTAAGAAAAATTCGCTTCCATTTCAGACATTTAGAAATTTTAGAAGATTCTGAGTGATTAAAAAATATATTTCCGAAAATTTACCAAATATTTTTTTTTAAAAAACTTACATTTGTAACAAAAAAAAAAAAAAAAAATGAATTTTATACTAAGATTAATTTTCAAGCATTAAAAAGACAAATTAAATAGTTCAATTCTCAATCTAAAAACAACGGATTTAAAAAAGGTTTAATTTTCAATAAAAAGAAGAATTTTTAACCTAGAAAACTAATTTTCTGATAAAAAACAACAAACTTGAAAACAAAAATGGAAAAATTATCAACCAAATAGATGAATTTCTTACTGAAAAAGATCAATTTTGAAGAACAATTAAAATAGATAAATTTTCAATTCAAAATCAGCAAATTTCCAAAAAGAATTACATTTTTAATGAAAAAGATGATTTTTTAACCCAGAAGATAAATTTTGTACCAACAAAAACAGTGAATTTAAAAAATATATAGTAATTTTTAAGCAACAAAAGGTATGAAATTTATATCAAAATGTTTTTTATTTTCCACCATATATTTTTTTTATCGTTATGTACTAAAAGAATGATTAAAATTTTGATTAATAGGCTCTTAAATTAATCTTTGAATACCAAAAAAAAACAGTAATTTTTTCAAAATGTTTAATTGTGCATAATTTTAAAAATTCGCTTAAAATCATTCGGATACTTTTATGTTAACTTTTTAATGAAAGCATCCCAAATTCACCTAGCATATATGCGAAATTACCCACTCTGATCTTCTCTACCGACATTGACAAACTGGAAAAATGCCGCCCTGTTTGACCGCTCAAGTAGAACCGTTGTGACGGCTTGCGTATTGCCGTCGTTTAAACTCGTTGATTTTATAATCTCAGTCGATAAAGAAGAAACTTTCTTTATCGTTGGATACGAGTTAATTTAAATTCGTATAAAAAATTAATAATTGTTTTATGAAATTGCTTATTAAAGTTATTTAGGGTGTTAGTATAAATTCTTCAAAATTCTCTCTCTCTTCTTCTTTAATTTTAGGATAAAATAATTTGCTTAATATACCTAATAAGATAAAATGGTATACATGAAAATGTAGCCTTATTGAAAGTCACGTACGCCGGGGCCTACGTGGTCAGCTTAATACGTTACGCCATTCGTTAGCGGGCTCCTTTGGTCAGGCTCAACGTCAAGGGTTTGCACTTGACTCCCCTACTCGAATGCTACCCTTGCACGTAATCCAAAAATGCAAGGTTATAAACATATTTGACTTGGGGAGGAACGGCAGATATCCTTGAATCGTTGATATTCATTGAACCCGCGTCACTTGAGATTTTAAATATTAAATATTTGATATAGAAAGTAGAATCTAAAATGTATAAGTTCCGCGTAACTTAGTGTAGTCGTCGAATCTAGTTTATATCTAACATTAAGTGAAGTTAGATATAGAATTTAATAATAATAATAAAAAGTTTATATTAACTGTTGTGTGTGTGTCCCATGGATTAATGTGTAAAGTTTAGTGTATAAAGTTATTCATTTAAAATGACATTTAACTTGTGAGAATCTTAATTTCATCGCCTGTGATTATTATAAGGATTCAAATAACCGCGGTAGTTGATTTTCAAATCAACGCCAGTCAGCAGCGAACCTTACGACTAGAAAAGGAATCCACCAATCAAAGAATAATTCTTTATATTATTCGGTGGATCCAAAAGGTAGGACGTCACAACCGTCTATCATCTATTTCAGTTCATAAACTGGCCTGAGTAATTGGGGGCGCTTGATTTTAATTCGCAAAAGCCTCAGGTAATAGGTGGCGCTGGCGAAAAACGTTCGAAATTAAGTACATGGGATCGCCTATCTCCCACCTCATCTCTGCCTCAAACTCCCTTTGGCAGA
>NC_046665.1:30322084-30329212 GCF_010883055.1 Belonocnema kinseyi | reverse complement strand
GCGGAATACGTTCAGGAAGGCAGTAGAATAATTTTGTTTATTATAGCAAACTCCTCTCCATAAGACTTATATTCAATGTGCAATTAATTTATGTCGCTTAATACAGGAACATTAAAATATTTTTACTTTGTATTTTTCTAAAAATTTTATGTATTTATAATAACCTTTTAAACTATTATCGAAAAAATTGAAATATATGTGTATGTTCAGATCATTTCGAAATTAGGGAGTTCAGATACTCACTTCATAACACAACAAAAATGTACACAAATTATATAATTGAAAAAGAAGTACAGTAAACTTCCACTTATGTTCCCCACCATAAAACGTAAACGTTCGGCAGATAAGCAGTTAAAAAAGTCGCGGTCCGTTAGAATACGAATTAATAACATGACTGACTTTTCATTTCCTTGAAATAGTACAATTTGCCAACTAAAAATTAATATAATAGAATCAAAAACAGACTCAAATATTTCGCGGCATATTAAGTATTCCAGCATAGCGTGACTGTCATGGACTTATGTATAGGTGGAAATGTCAGGAAGGTTATTACAGTTCTTGACATACACAAAGGTATAATATTTTTGACATAAGAGTCCAGAGAACTGTTTTCGATAAAATATTCTTAAAGTAAAAGTAAGCAAGTTATAAAAGTCTGAATGTGCAAGTTATCATGCTAGAATAGGTGGAAATGTCAACCGCCAGGAAGCTTACATGCTCTTTGGCACATGGCACTGCAACTGCACAAGACTTTAGAGAATTTTCTAGATGGAAAGGTAGTTTATAAAGGCCTGAATAGTAATATTTCTCAAGTGTACATTGTTAGAAAAAATTCGTACAACGTCACACCGAAGTGAAAAGTTGTAGTGATATGGTGCGATGTTTTGGTGCGAAAAAGCATTTTTCCTACAAAAATACAGTTGTTCGGTGTAAAGTTGGTAAATTTACGAACTCTCAACTTCTTAATCTAAACGTAAAATTTCAATGGACAGTGTAAAACCAAACACTAAGCCGGAGCGAGAATAGTACATTTCGATACGTGTGTGAGAGGTGATTATTTAGCGAGTGAGACGTTTTTCGCACGAGCGAAGCTAGTGAAAAAAGTTTCATTCGCTAAAAATCATCTCTCACACAAATAGCGAACAGTATTTACTACCACGAAAGACGAAAAAATCATATCAAAGTTGATATTTTGAGGTTAGAATGGCATAAACAAACAATCTTCCCGTTTCATTGTTTGGTATATTTTGTGTTTGCCGGCCTGCGGGTAGCTACGGGTGTTTTTCGTTTGGCGTGTCGTTGAGTCGGCTCTGTTAAATGTTACGAACACCAGCCTCGTGTAAAACCGAAAATGCATGAGACGGAATCGGAGCTCTCCCGACTAAATGAATAACGATCTAGCTGCTCCTCTAATTTATTTCGGTTTTGAAATTCCGAATTACATTAGAACCATTTGACTTATTGCAAAGAGGAAAATATAATTTACTTCACGTAAATATATATAGGAGGCCAGATTTTTGGGTCTAAAATGTTTTAAATTTAGTGCTCCATATCTTAGTCATATTTTTAACAAACAATTAATTCTTAACATAAAAAAACGAATTTTGGAGAAAATAGTTAAATTTTCAACCTAAGAAATGACTTTAAAAAATACATTTTTAACTGGAAATTGTAGTCTATACTTAAGCTTACAGTTCAAAAAATTAATTTTAACGCCAAAAAAATGCAAAGTTTAAACCAAATAAATTAATTTTTAAATAAAACAAATGAAATTTCAAAGAAGAAGAATAATTCGCCACTAAAGAAGTTAGAAGATAAATTTATAATTAAAAAGATAATTTTTCAAGGAAAAAATCTCAACAAAATTGTTCAATTTTCATGTTCGGAAACGAATTTTAAACTGATACAATAAGCATTACACAAAAAAGGGACTAGTTAAATTTTCAGATAAAAAATTGAATTTTCAACAAAAGAAATTAATTGTTAAGCAAAAAAGATTAACTTTTAACCAAAAATGGAACAATTAAATTTGCGTTAAAAATATTAATTTTGAATAAAAAAACAATTATATGTACAACAAAATAGTCCAATTTTCAACCAAAGAAATGTATTTACGTACAAAAAGACTTCTTCCAAAAAAGATAAAATTGCAAAAAAATACATGAATTTTCAACGACATAGTTAAATTTCAACTAAAAAATAATGTTTCAAGGAAAAATTGAATAGTTACATTTTTATTTAAAAATAATTATGAATCCCAAAAAATCAAGATTTTAAAAAAATATTAAAATTTTCAAGCAGAAAATCGAATTTGCAAACAAACAATTTCCTATCGAAAACAGAAATTCAAAATTATATACTTCAATTTTAAAACAACAAAAAAACGAATTTTTAACAAAATTGATCAATTTTCAACGAAAAACGGTTGTATTATCCTTTAAAAAAATAAATTCACAACAAAAAATTTGTAATCAAAATAGTTTAATTTCCAAAAAAATACATGAACTTTCAAACATTTCAAGCGAAAAGAAAAGAAGTTTTATCAAAAAATGCATTTTCAACGAAAGAAATAAATTTTTAATTAGAATAGATGAATTTTTAAACAAGAATTTTTAAACAGAATAGTTAAAATTTTAAACATATAGTTGGATTTTCAGTTAGAAAAGATACATTTTTGAACAAAAATGGAATAAAATGAATTCTGAAAGCAAATTGAAAAAAGAACACAAGTTTATTTGATTTAAAAAATGTGGTTTCCAATTTGAGTAAGCATAAATAAACGAAAATAATTCTTAATTAAAATAGATTAATCTCTAACAAGAAGAATAATTTTCTTCCAAAAAGATTAATTTTTAACTGAGACAGGTAAATTGTCAAGCAAAAATAAAACAACAAATTGTCAACAAAAATGTTAAATTATCAACCAAAAAATCAATTCTCAAAAAAGAAGAATCATTTTCTATTAGAAAAGGATCTATTTTTAACTGAAAAAACAATTGAAAAAAAGTTTAGCAGAATCGTTAAAGTTTCAACTTCAAAAATGAATATTAAAAGTAAAAAAGTAGTATTTAACCAAAAATAGAATAATTACATTTTCAGATAAAAAACTAATTTTCTGCAAAATAATTTTAACTTTTGATATAAGAAATGAATTTTGAACTGAAAAATATTTTGTACAAAAAAGAATTTGAATTTACAGCAGATTAGTTTAATTTTTAAAAATATAGTTGGATTTTCAATTAATAAAGATACATTTTTGACCGAAAATGAAATGAATTCTGAAAGAAAATTGAAAAAGAACACAATTTTTTCTTATTATTTCATAAAATTTTTAAAAAGGGTGTAAAAGAGTGTGTAGTATAATGCTGCGATTTTGCCATTGTTATATAATTGTAGGAAAAATAAAGAACTTAATTCTTATTAAGCTTTCTTACGTGATTTTTCAAAAAGCTTATATTAGTTTAAAAAATGTGCTTTTAAATTTGAGTGAGTTTCCGAGACGTTCTGAAATTTTGAAGTGATATAAAAATAAATAAAAATTGTAACAATTTTTCTAGAATTTTTTAAGGTTTCACGAAAATGAAAAACAAATTAGGTTTCTAGGAATAATTGAAATAACTTTTTATTTTTAAAAATTAATTTTAAGAGATCATTTTAAAACATTTTAAAAGGAATCTGAAAAATTTTTGCAGGCAATTTTTGTTTGATTTTGCAGAATTAAAAGAAAATCAGGAAAAGTTTGAATTGTTTTCAAAGAATAGAAGGTCTGACAAGATTAGAAAAAAGAATTATTTTCCTATCAATTCGTTTGAAACTTTGTAAATCTTTTTTAAGAAAAAAATTTAATTGATAGAACAGTTAAAAAGGTTTCTAAACATATCAAAGGAATTCATAAAATTTAAAAGAAGAGTGCGGAAGATTTAAAAGCAAACTGTTTTAATTTAGTAAGTGCAGGAATTATAGTCCTTTTCCCCTAGTATATCGTGGGGTAGCGGACTGGTGATTAGGCAAAAAACTTTTTAACACAACGCAGACAATTACACTTTAACTTTCGTTATTTATTGATACAGAACTCAAACACTATCTAACTCGAATACTCAAAATACAAAAGGACAAAGAATAAACTCAATAACTACTAATGCAAGCGCTCACGCTCAGTGATCCCAGATCTGAAACGAGATGTGGTCCAATGCTATGATAGGGCTACGCCCGTGTGAATATAGTAGAAGACGATATAAATGACTGGGTGGCGCGCGCAACCCACTTCTCCTCTTCTGAATTTGAAAACTCGAAGGTGCACGATTGCCGGTCGCAACACTTCGGCGGTTCTATTTATGTCTCTATCCGCTTTGAAACAAAATCAAGAGATTAGGATTTTAATATTTCTAGATTTCGATGCTGGGCTGGCGATTCTCATGATTTGAATACTTCGCGCGCCTCTTTATAAACGTATATTTTGTGGTTATGTATGTATTTAATCTCTCTCTTTTACGGGTTTGAGGGCCACCGCTCCCTGTACATATATTTACAATTCCATCCTTAGTCTAACATAACTACTACTTATATTCTACTCTTTCGCATTACGTAGGATTAACAATAGTAACAATAGTGATATTAATTTTTAAAATGAGCGAGCTTCCAGGGCTTCCGTTTCCTCTTACCATAAAAAAATGCATTTTCCACGATATTGAAAACAATTTTCGTTTTTTACTGTCCCTTTTCAGGATCACCCGTTTGGCTCTGCCCTACTCCCTTGCTTTCCCTTACTTCATCCAATTTCTTCCTCCACATCACTCCCTGCCCACTACCATCCAAGATCCATCTTACACACTCATCCACACTCAACTCTCCCTCTTCCTCTCCTGTACATATCTCTAATACATAAACCCATGACTCCATTTCGTATCCACATACTCTGCATAAATTCTCCTCTTCATTCATCCAATATCTGCATGCTCTCACTCCTTCTCCAATTCTGAACCGTACAACCCTACTTCATTTTTCTTCCTTTTTTATTTTTTGTAGATATTCTGGTTCCGTCAACCTTCTCGAATATTACACACCCTTCTCATTTTTCTCCTTTCTACCTCCCATTTTGAATTTCCCACATTATCTCTCGCTTCATTGTTCCGAATTTCGCCGAAACATGCTTGTGCAATTTTACTTCCCTCTCCCCTTTTTAGCTTCTCTTCAAACCTCCATGCTCTCTTAATTTGTCTAGTAACCATATTTTCTCTTCCTAACTCTTCTTTTAACATATATCCTGGGCAACTCCAGCTAACCCCCATTACCCACCTCAGGAATCGCTCATGCATACTCTCTACTTTCCTATGTTCCTTCCATCCCCAGATCTCCACACCATAAAACAATACCGCCCACACCAAAGCATCAAACAACCAGACCCTCATTCTCCAGGCGTTCTTGAATCTTCTCTTTCCTATACCCCATACTTGGCCCATTACTTTACTCGCACATTCAATTCTTTTCCTCACCTGCAGTTCGTTTCCTCCTTCTGCCTCAAACCAAAAACCTAGGTAACAGAACTCCTCCACAATTTCCACTTTTTGTCCGTTTATCCTCCAAACATAATTTATTTTGCTCTTTCTATTTCTGAAACACATCACCTTTGTCTTATCTACGTACACCGTCAGCTCTTTTGTTCCCACATACTCTTCGAAGATTCTCATCATTAGGTCCATCCCCTTCTCATCATCTGCTAATAGAACTACATCGTCCGCGTATGTTAGAGAGTATAGTTTGCTATTACCCAAAACCGTTTCTCCTTTCCCTTTCTCCTTTAGCTTCTCCTCTAAGTCTGCCAATAGGATACTAAATAGTAACGGACTCAAGGGGCACTCTTGTCTTAGACCTCGGCTTGTCTATTCACTGAGTCAAATGCTGCTTTGAAATCTACGAACAAAGCGACTAGTCTCCCTTTATTTCTCCCCAAATTTCTGTTAACTATATAGTTAAGTACGTAGATGTTGTCTATAGTTCCCATTCCTTTTCTAAATCCCGTCTGATTATGTGGGATACTTTCTGTTCGTTCTACCTGACTGTCCAACCTATTTCTTAAGATTTCAGCATATATTTTATAGCCGAATGACATGAGAGTGATCCCTTTGTATTCCTCTACCTTATTTCCTTCCCCTTTATTGACAAGCGGTACCACCAGTCCCGTCGTCCACTCTTCCGGCCAACCTTCTCCTTTCCATACCTTGTTGCAGATCTTGCACATCCCATCCCTAATCCCTTCTCCTCCAAACTTAATCGCTTCGTTCTCCGTCTCATCTTCTCCCGTCGCCTTGTTTCTTTTTAACCTATTTATTTCTTTGTTTTTATTATACCTATATCATACCTATTAATTGCTTGTATTTTATTCCCCTTTGATCTTATTTTGCTCTCTCCCTAATAGACCCTTAAAATAATCCGTCCATTCCTCCATTTCTATTTCTTCGTTAACGCTTTTCCTTTCCCCTCTATCCCTATTTATCACATCCCGCACCCTACCTTCTTTGATCGCTTTTTCTACCTCTGCTTTATATTCTTCCTTTCCCCTATGTCTTTTTATTTCCAGCATCTTCTCATGTTCTTTTTTCCTCCTGTTATACTCCTCCTTCTCCATTTCCCCTCTTCTCCATTTGCTCACACACTCTTTTATTCTCTCTTTACTCTCCCAGCATTCTTCGTCCCACCAGTCTCTCTTTCCCCCTACTCTTTCTTCATTAGTACCCAGCTCATCCTTTACCTTTTTGATGGACCCCTTCAACCTTTCAACTAACGAGTCTATTCCCTCCTCTTTTTCATACCTAACCTTCTCCTATTCCATCTTTTGTTTGAACTCGTTTAATTTATTTACCCCCCAGATTCCCATTTTCGTGTTTCGTACGCACCCTTTTTCCTTTCTCCCTCTGCCGCGCTTACTGACACCTCTTGTTAGTGTAACTATGACGGGAAGTGCTCGGACCCTATCTCATTCCCTACCTTCATACTCCCTATCATATGCTGCATTCTTTCTTCAGCCAAGATGTAGTCTATTACTGTTGCTCCTTTTCCTATGAATGTGATCTCCCCTTCCTCATCTCCTTTCATATTGCCATTGCATATAAACCATCCTGTTTCTCCTAT
>NC_046665.1:30305876-30321984 GCF_010883055.1 Belonocnema kinseyi | reverse complement strand
CTCTTCCCCTCTTCTTCTGTATACACACACCACTGCTATTTCTACTTTCCCAATTATAATTTTCCTTATCATTGTTCCATCCTTTTCCTCCATGTTCCCATCTTTTCTCCCTTTTACTGCTAATTCTTTTTTCACCGCTGACACCATGTCGCCTATCCCTCTCCCTTTAACGTGTTCCTTTCTTGCTTCTTGCATTGTCCACACATAACCTTTCGGTAACATCTTTTTTATTCCCTTCCAGTCCTTCTCATCTGCCCAAGTTTCACTCCTCATAATCACATCCTACTTTTCTAACTCCTCCCAGAATCCTTTGTTCTTGTTCTTCAAACCTGACACAATTTAAAAATAAAAATATATATGCAATATCAGAATATTAATGCCGTGTTTAATTTTTTGTTGTAAATTATATTGTGTTCATTATATCTTATACTTTATATTGTGTATATTATTGTACATAATGAAAATAAATTATATTATTAAGCATGTGATATTATAATTATATATAGAATAGAATAGAATTAATTGTCTTCATTGTATACTCTTACACGTTTTTACAATATTCTTTTGCTCTCTTAAATTTTCAAGTAACACGAAGCTACATATTTTCTTTCTTCGAATTTTTACCTGAACAGATGATAATTACATCATTAAATCATTATATATTTCTGTGTCTATATTACTGTTACTCTTGTCCTTAGGCTATATTACTCCTCTATATCACTATTTTCTTCGATATTATAAGTATATTAATATTAATTAGCTGTAAATTATTGAGCTGGAGTTTTTAAGCGTTTAAATTATCTATTAAACCAAAAAAGTGTAAATAGCCTCCGGACTTTCGAAATTATAAAATTTGATTATGAAAATCATTTGGAATTAAACAATTACAAACTATAGCTTCCTAGAATTTGGTTATATTATACTTTTTTCAGGATTACTTGGGAAAAGCTATTTAAATTTTCTCAGTGAAATTGAGAAATTCAACTTCAAACGTCTAAAATTCTAGCACAATCATTTACAGCTTATTAATATTAATGTTAATATTAATGTCTGTTGAGATAATATTATTATAATTATAATATCATGTATAGTTAATTATATTTTATATAAATTCTTTTTATAATGTACCCTCATTATACTTCCTTTTTCAAGTTTTCATGTCCTAACTCAAAATTTTAATTATTCTGTAGAATTCCTTATCCCATATCTGAATTATATTTTGTTTTTCAAGAATCTCTGACCCAATTCAGAAATACATACAATTGCTTTGAAAAATTTCCTGTTCCAATTCAAAATTCAGGATGAAATTAGAAAATTCAAACTCTTAAATCTGAAAATGATTTTTTTGAGGTTGGAATATTTTGAATTTTAAACTTTTAAAACTGAAGCTTGACAAATGTTTAATTCATAAATATTTCATTTAGACGCTCAATAATTCATACGTATAAAGCACAAACTTTCAACACCTTTTAATTTTACAATTTTTTAAATTAAATTATTTTAAAATACGAAATTACCATTTTAAAATTGTCATGACTTTAACATTTTAGCGACTTCTAGTTAAAAAATAGAAATTACGCTATTATTTTTAAGGTTCAAAATGATAATACTTCAAGAAAATTTCAGTTCGTAACATTCAAAATTGAACGATTAAACCAATTTTTTAACTAAAAACTTTTTAAAATAAAAGTTACATTGTTTTTATTTTAAGTTGTTCCAGGTTAATATTTTTGCATTGTTATTTAGAGATAAAAATTTAAGTTTGCCAATTGAAAATGTTAGAAATTAACTTACTATCAAAATAATTGAATTTTCAACTAAAAAAAAAAGAGAATAACAAATTTCCAACAAAATAATTACATTTTCAACTAAACTTATAAATATTCAACAAAAAAAGTTTGAATTTTTAATTAAAACCTGTTGAACTCATCCAAAAAGATATAAATTTTACACAAGAGGTGACTTTTCAGTCAATAAGAATTTTTTTTTAAATTTTTTAATTTCAAAGCCAAAAAGATGATTTTTTTAAAAAACAGTGTAAACTTGTTTTTAAACGGAATAGTTCAAAGACTTCTAGTTAAAAACCCAAAAGTTTACTTTTCAATCAAATAAATTAATTTTCTATCAAATAATTGGCGTTTTAACTAATTCAATGTACAGGATAAAGTTTCAACCAAAAATGGAATAGTAAAATTTCCAGATAAAAATTGTGCTAAAAAATTGAATTGAACAAGACAAAAAACGAATTTTCAAAAAAATTGTTAAATTTTCAAGGGAAAAGGTGAATTTTTGACCAAGAAGATTAATGTTCTATAAAAAAAAACGATTTTCCATCTTAAACAATATATACGATTAATTTTTAATCAATCATCTGATAGTTACATTTTCAGATAAAGATAAATAATTTCAAACAGAAAAAATTAATTTTAAACAAAGTTGTTAAATTTTCAACGAATCAGATGAATTGTCGACCAAGAAAATTGATGATCTACAAAAAAGACAAATCTTAAACAAAATACATGAATTTTTAAAGAAATTACTTATTTTTAAAGTCAGAAAGACGAATTACCTACAAAAAGTTGAATTTTTTAAGCGAAAAATATGAGTTTTTAATCAAAGAGTTAAACTTTTAACCAAATAGTTAAATTTTCAACCATAACTAAAAAACCTTGTTAAAAAAACGTATTTTTTACAATGTATTTCAATTTTTCATGAAATAATCGACTTTTAAACCCAAGAAGGTGTACAGTTGATATTGTAACCAAACAATTGCATTTTTGACCAAAAATGATTCATTCTCAACCAATAAGATTAAATTTCTACTAAACAAGGTCAATTTCCAACAAAATACATGAACTTTCAACGAAATTATTTAATTTTAAAAACAAAAAGTGTATTTCCACCCAAAAATTATGATTTTAATTTTTAACAATATAGTTGCATTTACAACAGAACGACTTTGCAATAAAAAAATATTTATAGTTGATAATTCAACCGAAAAATGTAATTTTTAATAAAAAAGTATAAATTTTTCATAAAACAATTTAATCTCTACAAAGAAAGACGAATTTTTAATAAAACACATGATTTCTTAACCAAAAATGGTATGGATTAATTGTCAGTTTCAAAAATATATTTTCAACGAAAGAGATGAACCTTCAAATAAAAAAAATAAAAATTTTAAAAAAGGTAGTTAAACTTTTGATAGAAAAGAGGACTTTTTGGTACAAAATAGTTAGATTTTTAACAAAATCATTAATTTTTCAATCAAATAATTGAGTTTTTATCTAAACGAGATGAATTCCAAAATCGGCAATTTCTTTAATTTCTTTTAAATGCGGATCATGATATAAATAAGACTATTATAATATAATATAATTATAATATTATCATTAATAATATATGTATATATTTATATACATATAATAGTATTAATATTTATATAATTTATATTTTATACTTGAAATAACATAACCTCAAAATATACATATATAAAGAGGCGCCCGAAGTATTCAAATCATGAGAATCGCCAGCCCAGCATCGAAATCTGGAAATATATAAAATCCCAATCTCTTGATTTTATTTCAAAGCTGATAGAGATATAAATAGAACTGCCGAAGTGTTCAGACCGGCAATTGTACACCTTCGAGTTTTCAAATTGAGAAGAGGAGAAATGGGTTGCGCGCGCAACCCAGTCATTTATATCGTCTCCTACTATATTCACACGGACGCAGCCCTGTCATAGTATTGGGCCACATCTCGTTTCAGATCTGGGATCACTGCTTACGCTTATTAGTCAAGTCAGACTAAGGTATTACACACTCGCTTGTCGCTCGTGCGTCAACTCTGTAGCTTATTTTGTGAGAAGTGCCCGACAGGACCGTGTCTACTTACATTCGACAAAGCCTATTTTTTACACTCACTCTCTTTGTTAAATTTAAGTTTACTACATTCTATTTTGACTTAAATAATTCTAGAATTCATATAAAGATATATACAGAGAGAGAATTAATTATGTCTATATAAATCTAAGGAAAATCAAGATTAAAATTATGAAATTTTAAGTGAAAATCATGTCCAAGGATTATTTAAATGGTTTAATTAGCAAAATTCTTAATTTTCTTCTCTCTGGAAAACAATCTGCTATTACTCTCCTATAACAATACAATAATATAAAGTTGTTATGTTATAGTCGATAACGAGATGTAGTTATATATATTACAGTTTCAATTTTACAATTAAAATAGCATGTTAGTAATTTTATCTCTGAAATAAACACGAGCTTTTTGTGGTAGAGGTTTCGTCATGATGTCGGCTAAATTATCTCCAGTTGATACCCAAAGTACTTTAACTTTTTCTACGTCCATACACTGCCTTACAAAATCGCCATGAGTATCTGCTATGTATTTCCTGTGCCCAGTTTCTTCTCTTAGTGCCAAATCTTTATGTATATTCTCTAGCGTCTCGTCGAAAGATTTGAGTTTATGACTTCAATCCATTTCGGTGCAGTTTTTAGCTGATTTATTGTCGTACCATATAGTTATTGGGAACAGAGTTTTTCCAATTACGTATCTGATAGACTTGTCGAGTGATATCAATTCTTCACAAGCATCAATCATACCTAGGTATTCTGCTTGCCATGTGGACAACGTAACATATGACTGCTTATGGTTCTGCCAAGCAATTGCATCTCCAGATAATCTGATTAAGTATTCACCTGTTGATGTTGAATCTTGATTGTCTCTAAGACCTGCGTCCGTGAATGCCTCTAGTGTGTCTGCATCAGACGCGTATTTTAAACCAAGATTCGTTGTACCTCTCAAATATCTAAAAAATCTTTTCACGTCACTCCAATCATCTTCAGTCGGATTAAGTAGTTTTCTTGCCAGGTAGCTTACGGCAAAAGCTATGCCTGGTCGTGTATCACTGGCCAGATACATAAGACTTTCAATAGCTTCTCTGTAAGGTACCTTTTTAATTTCAGTTGACTCACTCTCTGTGTCTAATTTAATTTTCTTATTTCGATGATCTACTTGCCGCGTTACCATTGGTGTATTTTGAGGTTTTGAGTCTGACATGTTAAATTTCATTAGAACTTTTTCTGTGTAAGCTGCTTGATATATTACAGTATTTTTGTCTTCTCTATTTCTCTGTATTGTCATTCCTAAGAAGCTTTTGGGTTCATCCAAGTCTTTCATTTTAAAAGCATTACTAAACTGAGCTTTAATCTCTTCTAATTTCTTTTTGTCATTACTTACAATCAACATGTCATCAACATATAGTACAACTATTGCTTATTTACCTTTTAGTCTTCAGGTAAATAAACATGGATCATGTAGATCATTTTGAAATACTAATTTACGTGCTTCTTCTGAAAACCTTTTATTCCATGTTTTTGGACTTATCTTCAAGCCATATAATGATCTGTTCAGCTTGCATACTTTTGCAAGCCTTGTTTCCTCTGAGACTTGAAGGCCATCTTGAACTTCCATGTATACCTCTTCTTTCAGTTCTCCATATAAGAATGCAGTTTTGACATTCATTTGATACATTTCCAAATTGTTTTTATTCGCTAAGGATATAACTGCTCTGATTAGCGGTGGTCGAGATACAAGTGCATAAGTTTCTTTTAAACCATATATATTTTTGTCTTCGCAACCTCTGATGACTGAACGAGTCTTGTATATAAATCTGCCATCACTATCAACTTTATTTTTAAATACCCATTTAGAATCTAATATATTAGGTTTCTTTCCATTTGGCTTAACTTTTGGCCTTTCAGTTAAATCCCATACACTATTTCCTTCCATGGAGCCCAACTCATCTTTAATTGCTTGCTTCCAAAGCTCACTATCTGCAGAATTCATAGCTTCTTCATATATAGTGGGATCTTTAATCAAAGATGCCAGAAGAATGTGTCCTAGCTTGTCTTTTCTCGTCTCTTCAAATTCTATAATTCTTGTGTATCGAGTAAAACTAATATCTTAAACGTGCTTAGCTTCGCTTCTTGTGACATGTCCATCGAACGACTCAGATTTACGTTTGGTTCCTTGATTGCTCGTTGCTGGTTTTTCTATGTCAGTCTTCAAATTTTGTTTATCTATTTTTAAATTTGCTCTTCTCCGCCTACCTCTTTTTCTCGGAGAGAGTACCAGCTTATTTGTTTCTAAATCTTCAGAGCTAATTTTTTCATTGGTATTATTTATACCTTTTGGCACATTTGTTTGATTGTCTGTTTCAAATTCGAGTGGCTCATAATTTTCGAACTCATCATGTAGTTTCCTCTTTTTACCTTGATTTGAATCTTTTTTTTCTTATATACATCCTTGTAAGTAAATCTTTCTATAAATTTCACGTGCTTTGATTCTATGAATTTTCTGGAACTTGGGTGCCATTAAGTATATCCAGTAGAAGTGTGTCCCACTAATACTGATTTTATGGATACATGACTAAATTTAGTAGCAGTCGTTTAGAGTTCGGCATAAGCTATGCAGCCAAATCCTTTTATTTATTCAAAATTACATCTGGCTGTAGGTGAGAACTTTAAAAGTGGAACTTCATATTTTATAGACTTATGTGGAGTATTGTTGTATTAGGAAACTGCTGCGTCTGCTGCCACTTCCTACATACTCGTTGGTTTACCAGAATCACACGTGAGTGCTCCGGTTGTCCTTTGAATGGTTTTATTGAATCTCTTAGCAACTCTATTTAATGATGGTGGAAAAGGTGGACCGCAATCTAATTCAATCTTCTCTGCGTTCATAACTTCAGCGAATTTTCCACCAGTAAATTCGGTACCTCTATCTGATCGAACATAGCAAACTTTTGCATTTGTACCTGATAGATTGCGAGCAGTCATTAGATAATTTTCGAAAGCAGTACCTACTTCATCTTTCGTCTTTGAACTGTAGATTTTGGCATATTGAGAGAAATCATCTACGAATACTATTATGTTCTTATGCCCTGGCCAAATCACTGGTTTGATTGCTCCCATTACATCTGTATGAATTAGTTGCAGTAGCCGCTCTGCTCTGCTGCTGTTCTGTCTAAACGGAAGCTTTGCCTTTTTTTATAACATACACACTTCGCATTCCTTGATTGAATCGTCAAAATCTATATATTGTGAGATCTTCTTTTTTTTCTGCAGCATCTTTAGATACGTCAATCACACATGGCCTAATCTCAAATGCCATAATAAGGCTTTACTTAGTTTTTTATATGAAATTGAACTCTCAGATGTATTTTCCGTGAGCAAATCTTTTAAACTCTCGAAGTGATTCAACTCTTCCATATTTATTGTATGGTATGATCTGGTGTTGTAATTCATTCTTGTATCCACTGCATCTTTTGGTTCAATGCATTCTTGAACATTCTCTCTCCCAATCGCAGATTTCTCTACTAATGTTGACTCTGCGACATGCTCTGCGATTTCTCCCTCCGAATCTGAGCATTGTTGCACTCTTTTGTTAATATGCGATTGTTCTGAAGAGTTATTGTCTATGGCTATACATGCAAAACATCTATAGTTGTCGATATCATGTATTGCCTCATTGCCTCTACTTTTTATATTTTTGACATCAAATTTTACAACCTAATTCGGTTTCTCATACACTCCTTCAAATATCATTTTATTATTTTCCTTGTTGTAAACTCTAAATACTTTATCATCAAGATATACACTAAACTCCGCATCTACTAGTGTACGCAATGATAACAGATTTTCGGAAACATCTTTAGCTGCGATTACATTTGTGAGTTTAATATGACTTTCATTCAAAGTATCACTTTGAAGCAACAAATTACCTCTGCCAACAATTGCAAGATCCGCAAACTCATTCTTATGTGCCCCTTTTATAACTCCGTTCGCTGATACTTTTAAATCAGTCAATATAAAGCTCTCATTTACAATATGTTCGGTCGCTCCCGAATCTGCTATAAACTCTATGCGACGTTTCTTATTTGTAATATTATTAGAAACTTTGTTGCCTTGGCTCTTATCATACTCATACTCGTTGTAATATTCCTCCTCTGCATACTCATTTCCATCAGTAGGTTGGAGCTGATCGTATTCATATTCAGCTCTTCCCGCAAATGATTGGTTCTTTGAGCCCCTTCTGGTTCCCCTACCTCTGGGATTTCCTCTGCCGTTGCCTCTGTCGTTGCTTCTGCCGCCACCTGTTTGACCTCCTCTACCTCATACTCGATTTCCTCTGCCACTGCCCATGCCTATACCTCTCATACCTGACACTTGATTGTACATCTTTTTTGCAGGAGGGCCATATGACTTGTCATATTGATTAAAGAATCGCTTATTCAATCTACGAGGTTGACGGTTGTCAGTGCACTATTACCTTTGTGATCAGTTATGTGTTTGCAGTTGTTATAAAACCAGTAAATAGTATCTGTTAATGGACATTCTTGGTGCCAATGTCTCTCTTTATTGCATCTATGACAAACGGAGTTATTTCCTTTAAATTTTTGTGGCACTGCTCTAGATGCTGATGGATCTTTCTCTTTCGATCCTTTTGAATCAGCATCATTATCTTCTTGGATACGACGCAACGCCTTTCTTAAAGCATCCGTATCCATTTCTTTAGCTGTTGTCATTATTACTGCTGAATCAGTGCATCTTATTTCCGGCATAACTCCGTTATGCTTGGTAAAATGTAGATCTCTTTTCTTGTGCAGTCAGTTTTTCAGGATCATCACTCAACTCGTGTTCTCTAATGATTTGGTCGATTCGTTCACAAAAGTCGTGAGCCCTCTCTCCTTTATTCATTCTCAAATTGTAGAGCTTGGTTCTTATGGAAGTTGGAGTTGAGCTAACTTCACCTTTCCGACTATCTCTCAATTTATTCAAAATTTCCATGGGCTCTGTTAATCCAAGAATTTTCTTGTGATAGTCTTCATCAATATGATTTATTATGATGTCTTTTACTGCATTTTTCTCAAAATGACATCAGCTTCTTATAGACCACTTGGTCCGGGCACTTTAGAATCAATCATATAAAAATGTGATAAGCAAGCAGTTCTTTCTTGAGACTATCTAGCCATACTTCAAAACTTGCTTTCGAGGTAAGCTTGCAGGTTCTCTGCCGCTTTGGCATGGTAAATGTTGAACTATTATTACTTTTTGTTGCCACATTCTGAATCTCATTAACTCTTGGCTCTGATTGCAAGGATCTCAACCTTGATTTCTCGGACTCAAGTACAATTCTTTGTATAGATGCCAGCTTGTCTACAGCATCTTCCATCATTATTTTGACTCTTAAATCATTTAAATCGTTCAAAGGAATACTACAGGCTAGAGCTTGAGCACTAGCAATTGGCTTTTGCAATTCTTTAATTTTTTCTCTAGAATCAGACATATTAGCAATCTCGTTATCTGTATTTCTACTTAATTCAGTTTGTGAGTTATTAAGCACGGTCTCGCTCGTTATTGCGGTTGTAGGTGTGAAATAAAATACCCATATAGCATCTGGATTTCTCTGACTCAATAAAATCATCAAATCTGACATTCTCACTCACACTCAGACTCAACTCAGAAAAAATTTCTCATAATTCACAGCTCTCAGTCGTCAGTCAAAAATAGATGGCCATTAAAAAAAATTATTTTCTTACATTGATTATTTTGTTCAGGACCTCTACTCCGCTCCTTATTATCATGTACTCCTCATATTGTTGTCTCCAAACATCCTCGTCAATGTTATTAGCCATCTGTTCCAAGATTGTGAAACATTCTCAATTAGTACATGTTTTTTATAACATGTCAATTTATTATACTCTATGTTGTAAATGAATAAAAATACATCACTTATTCTCTTAACTCAACATTATTTTATTTTACTCAAACTCGAAAAAAAATTCCTCAGAATTTTACTTAAACTTAAACTTTCGTGCTTCTGAATTAAATCAATCAAAGAGAAATTAATTTAATTCGAAACGAAGAATCAGAGTCTTCCACCGTGCGGATCACACATGCACAACACTCATCGATGCTCGGCTTCACGAGTTACCATGAATGCCGGTCGGCTTTGGGCTGTACAGGCACATGTGTGAGTTACGAGTAGAATTCTGCTGATCCCCCTAGTCTGTGATCGGTTTACACTTGACACAAGTTTCGGACGCGGAATGCAGAAGAGACGGGTTGAGCACCAGGAAAAAATTCGAACGGGGGAGTTCTGAGAAGCAGTTGTGCATAAGCGTCCAAAGTAAGGAAGTTGTGCGTATTGCGGGTCGGGCCGCCGAGCGGCCACGTGGGTATATAGAGTATATATGTTGAAAAATTCAGAAGCGATGTATTTCTTTGTCTCTCTCTTGTCTCTCTGCACTCCGACGTTCTGTCTTCTCATTTGTAGTGCGCATACACGTGTTTGAGAATGTCTAGACAGAGGGTAGTGCATGTCTAGGTTAGGTTTACAGTTTTACACTTATATAAAGTTTTTCGCACGGGAATTTTCGTTTGTTTGTGCCTTTTTTCATGTTTTTGTAGATTTAAAAATAAAAATTCATGACTTTCGCAGAATCTGAAGGCAAATCCTAAATAATGGAAGAATTAGAAGATGACTTCCTTAAAAATTTGAAAAACTTTTTCAATGTGAAAATGAAAAATAGTTCTCTCTGAAATTATTGGAAAACTTTAATTAAATAAAATGTAGGAATTTATTTAAGTTTACAAAAAATGATAATTTAATTGTAAATCAAAAGTGGATCCACTGTTAGTTGTCTGGGATTATCTCATCGAATGGGCGAGGAGACAGTTCTGGACCTGGAAGGGGACGTCATGCATATTCGACCAAAGACTGGTCCAGGATATATAACAGGTGTGTAAGCATTTGTCGATGGTGTGAAATGAAGGTTATATATATATATGTGTGTGTGTGTGTGTGTGTGTGTGTGTGTGTGTGTGTGAGGGGGGGGGTGAGAAAATTGGGTGATTATATGTATATACTTGGATATATCGATATATAAATACTTCAAACAGGATGTGAAAAGTCCTGAAACATGAAATAAAATTTAATAAAATCAGACAAGAAGGGAGGGAGCCTATTCTCTGCGTATATGTGGTCTAGCACATGTATATGTAAATAGACTCAGGTACCTACATTATATTGACGAAACTACGCTCCCTTCACATTGTTTTCATTAAAAATACATAGTTGAGAGACTAGCATCAACTCATGATTTATCTTGTGTTCGGATGATTGTAAGCTGCTTCGTCATGGTATTTGTGATGTTTGTTGTTCGGCGATCAAACATCATGACACTCAGGGGCCCTGGCTTCTTGCATAATTATTTATAATTTGATATTTTCAGAAAAACGAATGCATATCAATGAACAATGGGAGAGGCTGACTTTGTGGTACAATACAAGAGTCAAGCAAGGAATAACACCAGTGCTGCCGGGCACTGAGAGCCATCTCAACCCTGCCGAGAAGGAAATGATGTCTAGCCAGACGGGTAGGACGGAAGGAAATGCTGTTCCAGGAGCAGATCAAAAAGAGGGTGAGAATTCGGGCGAGAGGAAAAATTAACAAGATGGGAATTCTCTTGGCAAGGGATGTCAGCAGGCACTGGCTGACTCAATGATCAAAGGTAACAAAAACAAACCTCAGATAATCGATGAGACCACCGGTAGAGTTCTTTCCCCCAAATTCCCTCTGACCACTGCAAACTCTAAAATTAAAATGGTTAACAACACCGAACGGCACGAGGACAAAATTCGTCGCTTGCCATCGCAGAGGGTCAGAAGGCGCTGAACTCGCGTTTAGAGCAGCAACTTCCCAAGCTGAGCCAAAGCGCATCCGAAAATGCTAAGGAGCTTAGCAGGCTTTCGGGGGCGCTTAACTGGTTAAAAAACTCTGTTGATGACCTATGGTATGAAGTGTATGGAGAGGAGGAGCAGCAAGAAAATGAGTCTGGAGAGTCACAATCACAAAATCTTTGGCGAGATTTAGGCGAGGTGACACAAAATTCTAGGCGAGATAACAATGGGCGAGAAGCTGGACAAGCGGTCAACATCCACTTAAAGCTCCTCCTGAGAACTACAATGCGTTGTACCACTCAGCACAGAAACAATCTGGCCACGGGGTGAGAGAAAAAGGTTTTTCTACTGAAGGAGGGTTAGCACCTGGAGATAAGGGGAATAATTTGACCAATGAATTAAAAGAAATAATCCGGTCTGAATTTGAATCAATTAAAAATATGTTGAATGACACTGGACGAGCTAATGAAAGTAATTTATTACCTGATACAGATAAGGAAACCGTGAAATTGGAAATCGTGAATAAAGGAGCCAATAACCGACGTCAATATCAATTAACATCAAAATTAAAATACGAGCACATCCTAGTACACTTTTTTCAGAATTGCGGGCGGGTGATCTTTTGCATATAATTGACAATTCTGTAACTTCAAATATGTCTGATAAGGATCTAATCGAAAGTCAAAAATTCAGAGTCAGAGATATCCTAATTAATAGAATGGATGGGTATTATTACTCCAAAGTTATGAATTTAAAGGAACCACTCGAGATTTTAGATAAACTTAAAGAATTGAAATTGATCGAAAGTAATGTAACATCTCTATTAGTTAGAAAGCAATTGTATAACATAAAATATATAATTGGGAAAGTTAAAGCCGCGGATTTCTGTGAATGCAATCATGGTGCCTGTACCGAACATTCAATCATATGAATTTTCGCACAAACCCATGAACGGCGGTGTAAGTTTGAATTATACTTAATTTAAAAAATTATTATTGGAGGATGAGGCATTGAGAATCCAAGCAAGTGCAGTGGGAGCGAGAAAAAACAGGACACCACGCACAGCAAATCACGAAGAGTACGAAAGCCAAAATCTGAAGGATTATTGCTATAATTGCGGTGGAGATGGCCACTATGCCAGAAACTGAAGTAATGGTTCGAAAACTTTGTTAGAAGCGCGAGAAATTTACTTGGCTATGATGCAAAAGTAACAGAGTTCATGGGGTACACTGTCGAAGTCTTAAATAAATTGTGCGTGGAGTGGGAACCGGGAAGTCCCGGGTGTGTAACGTACATCAAAGTACAAAAAAAAAGTAGATCCCAAATTCAGGTATGAAGGCAGGCGTGTTATTTTAGTGGGTTAAACTTGTACAGGTTTTCAGTTCTTGAAGTTTGAAGAAGGGAAGTACTATCAGAGCAGGAACACACGCTTCAATGAGAAGTTAGTGTATGGAGACAAGTACGAAAATGGAGCTATGAATGAATTCATTGTAGAAACCGGAGAGATAGATAAAGAAAAATGGTTTGTCGAATTTAAGGAAAGAGAAGAAGTTACCGAAAGTTCTTCAAATTCAGAGGAAAAAATTAAACGCAAAGGAGGTAGACTTCGTAGAAACGTACCTATAGAGAATTAATTAAATGAAAAAGAACCTGAAAATTATGATAAAGTTGTAGAAAATAGTTTAGAATCATTGCAAATCGATGAGCAGACAAAAGTTCAAGTAATGTTTTGTGAAACGAGAGAATTTGAGAAAGAATCAGAAATTATCAACACGACGGACGAAGTCTATTCGGCACTATTAGCTAGCGTTAATTCAAACCCATCGAGTTATAAAGAAGAAATGCGCTCAAAAAAAAGACAAATGGATAGGCGCGATCAGAGAAGAACTCGAATCAATGTCCAAAAATAAAGTGTGGCGAGTAGTCAATCGGCTAGGCAATTCATAAACGGGTGAAAAAATTAACATAGTCGACTCAAAATGGGTGTTCAAAAGAAAGACTGATGCTAACGGTAGAGTAGTATAGGGCACGTCTGGTAGTAAGAGGATTCAAGGATAAAAGTGTATATGAACTCAGTGAAACTTATGCTCTGGTTTCGAGACTGTCTCTGGTAAGAACCGTATTTGCAGTTATAAATAAATTTGACTTTGACGTATGTCAGCTCGATGTAAAAACCGCTTTTCTCAACGGTAATATAGATGAAGAGATCTATATGGAGATTCCAGAGGGAGCGGAAAATTTAATGGGCGAAAGTAAAAATCGGGTCTGTAAATTAGATAGAGCTCTATATGAGTTACGCATAAATCCAAAGCGATGGAATAACAAATTTACGGAGGTAGGTTTAAGCTTAGGACTTGAAAATTCATATTGAGAACCATGTTTATTCACCTGGAGGGATAGCAAAAATTTCTCTTGCTGTTACTTTATGTGGATGACATAATTATAGCTTCAAATTATTTAATCAAGCTAGCTTGACGAAGTCAAAGGGAAACTTAATACAGAATTTAAAATGAGCATTTTGGGTGAGCTAAAGGAGTTTCTCGGAATTAGAATTAGACGAAATAGAGACAAACGTGCATTAGAACTGTCTCAAGAAAAGTGCATCGAGAAACTTTTTGAGAAATACGGGTTCAGCGAAGCATATCCACAAAGATCGCCAATGGCAACAATGCAAGTTGAAAATTGGGCAAGAAAGATGCGAGAATGTGTTTATGACGGAGAGGTTCAAGACTTAGACAAAACAGAACTAAATGCTCCTTACAGAGAGGTGGTAGGATGTTTGTTGTACTTGGCGGGTGCGACGAGACCAGACATCAACTACGCAGTAAATTTTTTGAGCAGGCATCAGGTAAAACCCACGGAACATGAGTGGGCAATGGCTAAGAGAGTTTTGAGGTACCTTAAAAGGAGAAAACATATTTCTCTGAGATATACGGGCGCAGAAAATGATATTCAAGGGTACTCAGATGCCAGTTTCTCAGACTGCAAGGGCTCCTTGACCACGAGTGGTTATATTGTAAAATTGTTCGGAGATGTATTGGCATGAAAAATTCTAAAGCAACCTTATGTTGAACTGTCCACATGTCAGGCCGAATACGTGGCCATGAACATGGCGTATCAGGAAATGATGTCTTTGAACAATTCGTTAAAGTTAATTCTTAATAAATTATTTTATCCCATGCTCCTGTGGTGCGACAATAAAGCAGCCGCATTCAATGCAGAAACGAACGGCGGGAATAAGTTGAGACATATGTTAGAGATAAAAGAACATTATGTCAAGGAGTGCGTAAAAGTCAATCAAATACAACTTAAATGGGTGAGGTCTAAAGATCAAATCGAGGATAATTTTACTAAACCACTTTCATATGAGTTGCACGAAAATTTAACAGCGAGAGTGTTTAACTTTTAGAATTTTGTTAATGTAATTAACATGTGTAATTTTTATGTTCTAGGAGACTAATTCTTCAACGTTGTTTTTCTGTCATGAACCGACTACAACCCTGGGAGAGATACGGGAACTGAATTAAAAATATATATCTCTATACAATGAATAGAAATAGAATGCAGTTAAATTAAAACTTTATTTATTGTAATAGAGAGTCTTTGAGCAGTCGGCATGGGGTGTCAGAATAATATGATAGAGGTGCCAGCTCCACAGCTCTCTGTCAGGCTTTATTTCTCACCCTGTGTAGCATGGCAGTTGGGCCATGCCCCACCTGGTACACTGTAGTCAGTTGGTAACAAAAAGTCGTTGTGTACACATCGAGAGCGCTGCTTATTGAATAAATACTGTTTAACGAATTCTGAGTTCTCCACTTATTTCGCGAGTCTCTCCGGAAAAACCAAATCATACTAGAAAAATTTAAAAAAAAAATTTTATGAGGAAATATCTCGTGATTTTAAAAGGAGAAAACAATTCTAAAATTACCTTTTTGTATAGTATCTTAATAACTAAGGAACATACTTTTAGAATATTTTTCCTTGTTTCTGTCCTGGGGTCAAACATGGTGCAAAAAACCATCGTGAAATTTCATAGAAAAACTGTACTCTGTACCAGGTGTATACATATGAAACCGGTATTTTTTCAAGAAAAAAACACATTAATTTCAAGAGAATGATAACAAATATTTTATTCAAAGTATGCGCCCTCGCTGGCTACACATTTTGTCCACCTTTCAGGCAGTTTATGGATACCCTTCCAAAAAAAGTCTTCGTTTTTTGAAGCAAACCAGTCATCGAGCGATTTTCCAACATTTTCGTAAGAAGTGAAGCGCTGTTCGCTGAGTGCATGCCCCATCGATGCAAATAAGTGGTAGTCGGATGGAGCCAAGTCTGGTGAGTAAG
>NC_046665.1:30302874-30305776 GCF_010883055.1 Belonocnema kinseyi | reverse complement strand
AAATTTTGCTCAAAACGCTCCGGAAAAATTCAGGCGTATTCCTTGGCTGATTACAAGAACTTTTTATTCTTGATGATTTTTCCGAAAAGCGCATCGTTTATTTTAAAGAAAAATCATGAATGTTTTCACAAAAATTTTGCCATTAAGACGCCATTTTGAAAATACTAAAACGAAAAATCGATCTTTGAACCGTGGATTCTCAAAGTTTAGACATTTATTCCACCAGTTAGTGAGATTCCAGGTTAATTACAAACTTGAAAACCTTTGGAAAATGGTTGACAAAAAAAATAGGCACGAAAAATCACGTTTTTTTTAAAGAAATGTGCTGAAAATAATTATTAAAAAAATCACTAGAATTTTAACTTTAAAGGCTGATGATTGTACACAATTTCCAGGCGTATCTTTCTTTCTTCTACAGGAATTTTTAGATTTTTCAGTTTTTAAAATAAGTTTACCCTATGTTCTGAAACTCTTCTATAGTCTAGATTATTTTTGAATCTCATTAAGTCTACTAAATATTTCTTGAATTTTTTCGATTATTTACATTTTTTTCAACTTTTAATCATAGCGAAATTAAACATTTTGCTTTTAAAACCTTCTACACCCTTTTTCGAAATTTCAGGAAATCTTTTGATGTGCTTAAAAGTCTTCTTTAATTTTCTTTTAAAATTCATTTTTCAAAGTAAAAAACCATTAAAATTTTTCACACGAATATTAGGAAAATAATAATTTTTTTTTTAATCTAGTCAGACCTTCTAATCTTCTAATCTTAAAAAATTATTTAATCATTCAATTCAAATTATTCAATTAATTTTCCGAAATCAAAGAAATTATTTTAATAATTGCTCGGAACCTAAAAGAATTTTTGCCATTTTCGTGAAACCTTACGAAATTCTTAAAACATCATTTAAAGTTTTGATTATTTTAAAATTTACCAAATTAAAATATTTTGCTTTAAAATCTTCCACGCTCATCTTTTAAATGTTTTGAAATCGTTTATATGCTTAGAAACCTTTTTTAATTTTCTCTTAATTTCCATTTTTTTTAAATAAAAAATTAACAAAAATTGTCACGCGAATCTCGAAAAAGTTCTGTTTCTAATCTTGTCAGACATTTAAGCCATCTAACTATTAAAAATTATTCAAATTTTTCTGATTTTTTTTAAATTCGGAAAAATTAAAAAGGTTGCCTTTAAATCTTCAAGATTACTTAATCAGTTTACTTAAAAACTCGTCCTAATAGACAGCCACCGAAAACGAATCGCGAAGTCGGGGGGCTCGGGTTCTTGCTCGTGCATTTTCGGCTCTACACGAGGCTGGCCTACGCAACATGTAGCAGAGCCGACTTACCGACGCGACGATGCTACACCGGCTCTTTTATGAACACTCCACATCGTCTTCCGCATCGGAACGATGCAAAAACTGTCAATGATCGCACTGGCTGAGATAAAAAAGGTATGCTCTCACGTTCGACACCGAACTTTGCACCTATAGAGATGTGGGATAATACAATTTATTTGTAGAGTGAAAAACGTTCACTAATCGGTATGATTCAGCGCCTTTTTTCTAACAGTGTAGAATGTTTTTTCTCAGTCATGCTCCATTCTTTTGTCAATTGACGGCATTTCAGTGTCACGAAAACAAATATGTCAACTACTCTCGCGGGAGTGACCGTAGAGCCCCTACAGGGACCGTGGTGGGAGGTGAAGGAACTGCGCACGCGGAAATAAGTGCATATAGGGACAGCGGAAGTAGATGCGCGCGGACATCATTTTTATTCAAACATTGAAATAACTTATACTTTACATTTTTTTTTTTAATTTTTACATACATTTTTAAATATTTGTTTCATTGATAACTTTTGATACTAATTTCAGACAAAGAATTAAAAAATTTAAATAACACAGGCCGACAAATTTTAAAGTCAAGAGACCAGACCTAACATTTTCGAAGGATTTTGATACGCTGAATCTGAATCCGAGCTCAAAATTGCTTCTTCACGTCAGGTTTGAAAGATATCCTAACCTAAATGTGCAAAAAACGCGCTTTTTAGCTGCTTTTGAGGTTATGTAACCGAACAAGAAAAATGTCTACCACAAAAGATAATGTGGAATTTAAAAGTACTAATCTTTCCCTTTCAAACCTATTTGGATTTATTAGGATATCTTTATTTTTCACGAAAATATTATAATTTGACATTTTTTATTTTAGCGTTTGAACCCATTAACGCTGAGGTGTTCAGATTTATACAACGCATTCTCTATTGCGGACGGTACGATATTTTTTCTTCAAAATATTATCTCAGGGGTTTTTGAGGGTACTCTTTCTATTGCCGGTGTCAGTTTTTTGTTATAACCCCTAGAATATCCAATATGGCGGCCACAATGTAGGGCTTCAAAAAAGAACAAAGGATCCCGCACAAAATACCAACAAAAAAGCGTGCAGTCGTTTGGAACCAAACTTCGCTCATTGATAAAACAAAAGAAGACGGACTGCGCGGAATGCTACTGCGCACTCTGTGTGCATTTTAATGTTCACATTCGCTGTATGTGCGCGCCATTCTACGGCGCAGACAGTCTTCGATCCCTAGCTAGCTCACTGAGCTGGCGACGCTTTTATGACGTGTTATGCGTAGGTGATAAAATTTGGTTTTTGCTATCAATCTTTCAGTATTAGAGATCACGTTTGAATGGCGGGCTAACGGTTGGATGCGTGGGTAATAAAATCCTTTTTGTAATTGAAATCTATCTAGCGGTTACATTTGGTGTCAATCGTGATTTTTGTAGTGGAAGCCTCTAATATGTCCCCTAAGGGTTTACATTTTTCTTACACCTTCTCTATTCCTTTACACACCCTACACACACTTACTTGGTGGTGGAAGGGGGACCTACAGTTTAAGGTGG
>NC_046665.1:30295738-30302774 GCF_010883055.1 Belonocnema kinseyi | reverse complement strand
ATGGGCCACCGAGACTCTTCCAGAGTGCGAGGCGGGAATCGAACCCGCAAGCCGAAGGAGTGGGTCCAAAGCCTACGCTTTAGCCCCCACGACCATCGTCCCTCTTCGTGATTTTTGTATAGAGTGAGTTTTAGAATTTCCACGTTTCTATTCATTATAGGAAAAAAATGAGTTCAAGAACTCCTTGCGCTAAGAAAGTTAATACGTTTTGTCACGTTTGTGGAAAGAATGAAACGGATAAATACCGTCGATCAATTAATGATTCCATAAAAACGTCATACTTCAACTGTTATGGAACTTCAATGCAAAATTTGGATAAGCCGTGGATACCAACCTCAATTTGTCATCCTTGTAGATTAAATTTGTCAAATTGGGAAGATGAAAGTACCAAGGCGCAGGGTGTTATTCAACCACCTGTTTGGCGTGAGCCTAACGATCATGATACTGATTTTTACTTTTGCTTATGCAAAACAGGAGGTTTTTCTAAAAAGAATTTGGAGAAGATCGTTTACCCTGATGTAAAAAGTGTTACACCAGCCAAGATTGGTATTAGAAATCACTCTGAAAACAAAAGTGGCCGATCAACTCCCGAATCCATGGATACTGATTATCCTAATGCAACTGAAGATTCTTCTTGGGAAGAATCAGATGATGAAAGTCCTAAATTTTTTTCACCAAGACGGATTAGACGATTTTATACGTGACCTTGATCTTCCAAAAGATAAAGCTGAGGTTTGCGCTTCAAGACTCAAAGAGCGGAAAATATTGCTACCTGGCACTAGAGAAACTGTTTGCAGTAATAGAGAAGAAAAGTTTATCAAGTACTTTTCAATGGACAGTGGGATTGTGTATTGTGATGATATCGAAGGACTCATTAATTTATATAAAATAAACTTATATACGCCAGAGGATTGACGTCTTTTCATAGATTCATCTACAGAAAGTCTGAAAGCAGTAATATTACATAATGGAAATAAGTGCACTGCAATTTCAGTAGGTCACTCAACTACACTGAAAAAATATTATGATACTTTCCAATTACGCCTGATAAAAATAAAATACAATGTCCATAATTGGCTTATTTGTGGTGACTTCAAAATGATAAATCTTATAATAGGTTTACAATCAGGAAACATTAAATACCCTTGTTTTCTTTGACAGATTAGAGTAGACAGTTCGTCAGTATAATGTTGTTTATGAAAGTCTTGTGACAGAAAGAAAGTATTATTGCCGCAACTCCATACAAAACTACGATTAATGAAGCGATTTGTGAAAGTCCTAAACACCGAAGGAGAATGTTTCAATTATATAAGATCTACATGTCCGCATTTAAGTGATGCTAAAGTTAAGGAAGGTATTTTTGTTGGGTCTCATATAAGAAAACTTATCAAAGATTATGACCTTATCAAAACCATGACATCTATTGAAAAGGATGCGTGGTTGAGTTTCAAAGATGTTTTACAGAAATTTTTAGGGAACAATCGAGATCCAAAGTTTAGAACTATTGTATCTAGTATGTTAAAGAATTTTAAAAGATTAGGTTGTTTGCTGAGTATGAAATTACATTTTTTCAAATCTCATTTGGATTATTTCCCAGAGAATGTTGGAGCATACAGTGAAGAAATGGGCGAACGCTTTCATCAAGACTTCCACCAAAAAGAGCAACATTATCAAGGTTGATACAATGTAAGAATGATGGCCGACTATGGCTGGTCTTTGCAAAGAAATGATAATGACCCTACTAGCCATAAACGAAAGTCTCTTCAACGATCGTTTGACATGAAGCGCGAACGTTTCCACAAGAAAACAAGCAATTAGTTTTACCTTCATTGGACATAAAATCGTAAGTCTAGCTTTGACTGGCTAGACGATTCAAAGTCTTGCCTTGACTGACTGGGCGATTCAAAGTCTTGCCTCAACTGGCTGGGCGATACAAAGTCTTGCCTTTATTGGCTGGGCAATTCAAAGTCTTTCATTGATTGGCTGGGCAATATAAAGTCTTGCCTCAATTGACTGGAAAATATTAAGTACTTCCTTGCTTAACTGGACAATCCCAAGTCTTGCCTTTACTGGCTGGGCAATCGTAAGTCTTGCCTTGCCTGGCTGGACGATTGAATGTCTTGTCTTGACTGGCTGGACGATAAAATGTTTTGCCTTTATTGGCGGGGAAATCCAAAATCTTGCCATAATTGGCTGGGCAATCTGAAGTCTTGCCTTAATTGGCTGGAAAATATTAAGTACTTTCTTGCTTAACTGGACAATCCCAAGTTCAGCCTTAAGTAGCTGGAAAATATTGAGTCTTGCCTTAGTGAGCTGGAAAATCCTAAGTAAATTTACAATATTAAATGAATTATGATAGTAAAAGTCTTTTTTTTTTTTTGAAACCCTAACTTTTTTCCATATTCATTGTTCTAGGAAATATAACAAAAAACTGAGTCAATCGAAAAGGAACCCCCGAAAACCCCTTAGATAACATTTTCATGGGACAATGGCACACCATCTCGGCGTTAATGGGTTAATACGCTAAATTAAAAAATTTCATTTCAAGGTTAGCCCACTTGTAGTGTGGAATTCAATTATTTCACGAAATGTAAATGACTAAATTCGCTGCTCCCAGGGTTAGGTGGGTTAGCCTGCTTATGAATTGGTAGGGGTGATTTCTGGTTTTAGGTGGATTAGCAGGAAGGTGGGTTAACCCACTTGTGGCATGGAACTTCATTATTCCAAGAAAAATATGCGACTAAACTTATTGTTCCCAGAGTCAGGTGGGTTAGCATTCTTGTGGATTGTCAGGGGTGGTTTCTACCCCTAGGAAACGGCTTTCGTAAAAATGAAAAGACACGGGTTCCATATTTTGTATTGTTTTATCAATGTGCAAAGTTTGGTTCCAAACGACCGTACGCTTTTTTGTTGTTATTTTGTGCGGGATCCTTTGTTCTTTTTTAAAGCCCTAAATTGTGGCCGCCATACTGGATCTTCTAGGGGTTATAACGAAAAACTGACACCGGCAACAGAAAGGGCACCCTCGAAAACCCTTAAGAAAATATTTTGAAGAAAAAATATCGTACCGTCAGCAACAGAGAATGCGTTGTATAAATCTGTACAACTTAGCGTTAATGGGTTAAAACGCTAAAATACAAAACTTCAAATTACAATATTTTGGTGAAAAATAAAAAAAAACCTAATAAATCCAAGTAGGTTTGAAAGGGGAAGATTAGTACTTTCAAATTCCATATTAGCTTTGTGGTAGACATTTTTCTTGTACAGTTACATAACCTCAAAAACAGCTAAAAAACTCGTTTTTTGCACATTTAGGTTTACATCAAAATCCTTCGGAAATGTTTGGTCTGCTTTCTGGCTTTTGAGTTTTGTCAAATTTTGTCGGCCTGTGTAATCGAATGCAAATACTCATTCATGAAATCATTTGTGTTCCTCTATCATAATATTAAGAAGTCTGCCAGTTTGTTCCACGTAATTCATCTTACAGATCCTGCAAGTGATCTTATAGACAACACCACCCTTTTCAAACTTATCTAAAGGATCTTTGCAAAAATTTATCACCAAATCCATTCTAAATGGAACACGGAAAATAGTTAAAAAGGCAATTTTAAATAGATGGACTTATATAAAAACCTGTACTCGTTTATGTCAAAAAGATTTTATTGAAGGGATAGTCTTTATTATGGAGTCAACTTATTTTAAATTTAATTGATCTTTCTATAGACAGAAGTCTGGTACTCCCATAGGTTCATTTATTTCACCGATTTTGGCAGAACTGGTGATTTTATTTTCGGTTTGTCGATGATACCTTATTATGTGTTCCTCTGGAAAAGTTACAGATCGTAATTGATACTTTAGCAGTTTTCATCCAAAACTTCAATTTACTCATGAAATAGAACAGGATTATAAAATCAGTTTTTTGGACAAAGAAGTAATTAAGGGTTGGAATGGTAATATTATTACCAATTGGTACAGAAAATGTACATATTCAGGTAGAATTTTAAATTTCCTTTCTGCTCATCTCTTTCAAAACAAAATTGCAGTAATCAAAAACTTAGTTGACAGATCTCTAGGTTTGTCCCATTATTCATTTCACACAAGAAATTTGAATATTGTTAGGAATATACTTTTTCTTAATCATTATCCAAAAAAGTTAATTGAGAAACATATTGAAATTAGAGTTCAACAAACCAAAAACAAAGAGATTAATAATTTGCTTGTAGATAATCAGAAAAAGTTAAATGAATGTTCTTTTAATACTTTTGTTCTTCCATTTTCTGGTCAAATTTCTCAAACTATTAAACTTATGTTAAAAAAATTTTAAATTCATACTATTTTCCGCATTCCATTTAAAATGATTCGGTGATAAATTTTTGCAAAGATTCTTTAGATAAGTTTGAAAAGGGTGGTGTTGTCTATAAGATCACTTGCAGGATCTGTAAGATGAATTACGTGGAACAAACTGGCAGACTTCCTAATACTAGGATAGAGGAACACAAAAGTGATGTTCGTTTAGGACGCTGTTATAAAAGTGTTCTTACAAGACATACAAAGGCTTTTGTTGATGTTGACCATGAGTTTGACTGGGATAAAGTTCAAATTTTGCATAGTGAAAGTAATGAGAGAAAAAGAGAATTTATGGAAATGCTTTATATTAAAAAAAACAAAAATAGTTATCTATTAATTTAAAAACCGATTTGGACAAGTTGAAAAAAAGTTATGCTAATGTGATTAATTACATTTAACGAGGCTGTTTCATAAATTCTGTTTATCTTTTACTTTCTCTATTTCTGATGTAATTGTGACAGATATTTATATTGTGTTTACAACAGATTGGCCTACTGACCCTCATTCGATTCTCAGGTATCAAAGAGAGAGCACCTGTTCGTGGGTGCTGTCAATTTCTACCACTTAAATTTTTCTTGTCCTGATAAGGGTTCTGTACGAGTACCGAAACGTTGGTAATGCAAATTTATTTATTTATGTTTTTTATTTTTATTTTATTGTAATTTGATGATAATAAAAATAAAAATGACGAAAGAAGGAAAAAGAGAAGGAAGCGGATGTGGTTGGCTGCCTTCTGATTTTTCTCTCCTGTTTTTCATTTTTGTCGAACATTTTATTTTATTTTTTTTTCAGATTACAAAAGGGTTTTGGTTTTTCGTTTATTCGTTGTGGTCCAAGTTCGATCGTTGGATTCTTGTTTTGTTTAACAGGATTTTGCATCAATATATATTGGGATAATTTAGAAATCAGAATCCCGATACTCATTTCACAACATAACAAAAATTCACATTAATAATATGAATAAAAAAGATGTATTTTAAACATAATGAAAATATTATTTCACAAATTATAGCCAGTATTCAATTACATAACCTTCAAGTAAATAATAATTTTTTTAATTTAAATTTAAAAATTAAAATTTCGTCTTTATGTAATTTAACATTGTGAAAAGAATTAATCAATTGAATTAAATTATTCTGTTCATAACATAAAAAGAATTAGACTAAAATGTTCATTTAAAAATTTCAATAATTTTCTATCTATATTTTTTTTCATGTCTGAGGATTGGATTGCTTGTTAACTTTTGATACTTATCCGAGAAAAAATGAAAACATATTTAAAAAAATCGAATTTAAATACTCATTTCGCAACATCAGCATCATTTGAAAAATTATTTAATCTAAATTGTGGTATTTAATATATGTATTAACTTCTATCATGAAACTTACATTCATTGTTCAAGTATATAACCTTTAAGTAAATAATATATTTATATATATTTCTTAAATTTTAACTTTCATTTTTGAAAATTTTATTTAATCCTAACCTATTAAACTAATTTCAGAAACTTTGAGTTTTAGTTAAATCAGTTGATAATTAATTAATCACGTCACAGGATAAGTAGCACTAAACAATTATTTTTATTAAAGCATTGAAATAATATTCATATAAATTCTCCTATAAATTTCAAGCAGCAGTTTTATACATCCAATCTATGAATTACCTTGTAAACAAATTTAAGAAAATTAAAACATATGTAGATATAAATTTGAAAATGGATTTCAGACTCTCATTTCACATCACATGCATCATAAAAATTCATATAATTGTAATAGAAGTGTTAAAAAGAAAGAATAAACTTCTATACACATGTTATTAGCTAATGTTTAAATAAATGATATTTAAATAATCAATTTAGATTACTCAATTAAAAAAAAAATTAAATTCAATCTTTGTATACTTTGATATCATGAACAAAATTAATCAGCTGATAATATGAATTAAACATTTCATAACATAAAAAACCTCAGACAATTATTATCTTTGAAACAATAAACTATTTTCACTTTATATATTTTTTACATTCACATCAGAGAAGGTATTAGATTTGTACAAAATTTGACCCCCCCTTCCCCCCAGTTTTGGTCAAATGTCCACGTTTTGAGAACCCCTGAGTGCGAAAAACAGGTTTTTACGAATGTGTCTTTTTGTCTGTGTGTCTGTCTGTGAACGTGATAACTTTTGAAAAAATTAATCTATTCAATTGGACTTTGGTATACGGGTTTAGTATCCTGAACTAAAGGACAAGTTCGGTAGCCAGCCATTTTGGATGAAAATTCAAAAAGTGGGCACTTTTTAAATATTTTTAAGACTTTTTTTTCAAAACTCAAAAATTCTCGGTACGGTTGTTCATAGTATTCAAAAGTTTGAACAATTTATCTTTGTGACTTTTTTCATAGAATCAAAAATTACGAGAGTTATAGCATTTACAAAAATTCAAAAACACACGAAAATGAACATATTAAGTCAAATAATGCACGATATGAAAAAATGTAAAGAAAAGAAAAATGTTGCCTTTTGAATTGTCTACAAGATTATCGCAACAACTTCTGGAATTTTCTTGAGAAAACCAAAAAAAAATTTTGACAGCAAAAAAAATACTGGTAAATCCAAAAATTACATTTCTTCATGCAACAATTTGACAGTGTTTCAAAGATTCTCAGATATGAAAATACATTTTGAAACTGAA
>NC_046665.1:30274236-30295638 GCF_010883055.1 Belonocnema kinseyi | reverse complement strand
TGACAAATTTTTAATTATATATATATATATATTGTAACCCTCGGTAGCCCTCGGTAGTGCCACGCCGCTCATGTACATGCACAATTGGGATCAACGTATTGGACGAGTAAAAAGCAAACACTGACCTAGACTCGAAAACCCTGACCATCCCAGACCTGCATAGCCAACCAGCAATTAGAATATTACAAGATGAAGAATCAGAAAAACAAAATGGCGGACCTCATATGTGTCATATCGAGCCGTCGACCATCAATGAAGATCCAACCCATGGGCAAGAGAGAGAGTTTGTAGGACGAAGCTACCCCATCCCGATGGCGCATAGGGAAAAGGTAGAGGAAGAAATCCAACGAATTCTGAGGTTAAATATCATCCAGCGATCCAAAAGTCCCTATATTAATCCCATAGTCTCGGTAGAAAAAAGATGGAACGATTAGACTCTGCCTGGACGGGAAACAGCTAAACGAGATATAAATAGAAGACTGTGAATGTCTAGAACCGGCTGAAATTCTCTTTCAAAAATACAAGGGAATGAACGTCATGTCTAACCTCGATATGACTAGTAGTTTCTGGCAAGTACGCTTGTATCCAGACTCGAGAAAATACACCGCTTTCCAGTATCGTGGCAGAAGTTACGAATATCCAGTAGTACCGTTTGGTTTGAAAACTAGCACTGCCGCTTTAGTAAGAGGATTGAACTACGCTCTACAAGGACTAGGTGATTAAATCATCTCATTCGTCGATGACACATTAATTACGTCAGAAAACAATGAGATACACTTAGATCATATTGATGAAATTCTCGACCGATTGGAACAAAATAATCTCACACTAAATCTTGCTAAATCACACTTTTTCAAAAAAGAAACAAAATTTCTCGGCTTCATACTAACCACGGAAGGGATAAAGCCAGATACGGAAAAAATACAACACATTCAAGATTTTCCAGCACTCCGAAATATTAAGCAACTAAGGGGATTCCTAGGTTTAATAAATTTTTATTCCAAATTTAGAAAAGAACATGCTAAAGAAATAGTACCGCGCTTGAAATTAATAAAAAAGGGAGCAGTATGGGACTGGAATAAAGAAGCACAGGAGAATTTTGAGAAAATAAAACAATTATTTGGAGATTCAATAATGTTATATTTTCCAGACCCTAAAAAAGAATATTACTTGGAGACAGACGCTCGACAACAACCGTTACCAGAAAAATCGAGAAGAAACCCGAGTCACAATCAACGCACTGATTTATCAATGGACGCCCGAAGTTAAGCAAGAAATCATGAATATCCCGCAAAACAGCGACAGGATAAAACATTACAACAGTTAATAGCTAGGGCTGAACCGGATTCAGAAGAAAAAAGAAGATTCAAAATAATAAACAACACATTATATCACTACGACGGATCAGCTCACCGAATTTATTTACCGCACAAGTACACAGAATAAATTATATGAGATTGCCACAATTCGTATGCACACCCAGGAGCAGATAAGACATATAAAATAATGCACAAGTCACTTTATGTGCCAAAATTGGTAAAACATACATGAAAATTATTAGCAACCTGTGACTCCTGCCAGAGAAACAAAGTCGCAACGCAAGCCTCTCAGGCTATACAGGAACCGGTACTCCTGACTGAACCCTTGGAAATGGTGTCAATTGACTTTTTTGGACCATTAACTAAAACGAAATATGGGTATGAGTATCTTTTGATAATGATCGACACATTTACCAAATATACCAAACTATATCCTCTCCGAAGAGCAACAGGGGAAATGGCCCTGAGAAAATTGGAAGAGTTTGAAGAGCATGTGGGAAAACCATAGAAAATTATCTCAGATAGAGGCACACAATTCACCAGTCTCCGTTGGAAACAAGGGAATAAAAAGCATCCTTACTTCTATACGACACCCCCAAGCAAATATGGTTGGGCGTGTAAACCGCGAACTCGCTAGGCTATTTAGGACTCTCCTACCACCCGATAAACAAAATGGGTGGTATACACAATTGGACAACATGGAGACCATAATAAATAAATCTCACTAGGATACGATGGGGATAAAGCGCTATGCGGGCGTAAGCCCAAAAGATGGTGGACCGACCTTCTGCCGCGCGTCGCTCATCTGGAAGAGAAGGATAGACAAGAACAATTAGTCGTGTTCAAAGAACGGATAAAGACAAAAAGAGAAAAGAAGCTAGCAAGACTCAATTCCAAGAAGAAAGGATTAACTTTTGAAATCAATGAATGGGTATTGGCAAGAGCCTGCAATGTGTCGAACCCTGCGACAGGTAGGATGGCCAAATTTCTCGCGCTTTACGAAGGGCCGTACAAAATAAACAAACGGATAGCCACAAATGTCTATATTTAAAGCAACATTGACAACGGAAATGAAAAGGGACAATGGAAATATTTTCAGAGGAAAATTTAGAAGAGTGGATGGGAAAAGCAAGACGAAGAAAGCACATTATAAAAGGGCCCACTAAAATTTCTCCGGGGAAGAGGACTTTGTAAAGATAGAGTTTCACGACTACGTAGTCTTAACACCGGACTGGAAAAAAATCAAGAAGGAACAGGAAGAGAAGCCATGTAAGAAGAAAGCTCCCCGGAAGGAAAACATGGAGATAGGGGAGGTTGCGCCACGCATATTGTAAGAAGGTTCACCACACGAGATGCGTGTACTTCCAACCAAGAAGGAGTAAACACACCTGCCGCAGAACCTGAAATCATCACGGTCGAGGATGATGCAACGGAAGAAATACCGCAGAAAAGGCGAAGGCGCCACCAGAGATTGAAGTCATCACGGTCGAGGACAACACAACGAAAGAAAATATCCAAGAAAAAACGGAGATCACTTCGGAGATTGAAACAATCCCCACCGAGGACGAAACAGGGGAAGAAGAGGCAACAAAGGGAGAAAAGTTTAAAAACTTCGCCTCTCAATCAACCGAGAAACAGAGCGACACTCAAGCAGCATCATCATAGGCACCAAGAGTCGAAATATTTTCCGAGATACCCAGTATAGGGGAAGAGATACGACATAAGATTCGCTCATTGAGTCTCATCTTCGACTCATTAGCCACTATCAAACACGCATCGGTTGAAAGAGAGAACGACGCCTTCACAGAGGATGAACGACGATGGCTGGAGGTGACACAGGAGAAAAAAGAAATCCCGATAAAAGAACGGGTTCACACGGTGAAGAGAAGTAGGCTCGATGTTATGGTTGAAGAAATTTTCACTCACAAATTCAAAAGGCAGCTACCAGGACCGAGATAGAAGAAAAGACTTTTCTTTTGAAAAGACTTACGGAAAAAGCGGCTGAACTCAAGCAACTCTATAGGGATGCAGTCCGAGCCAAATTACAAAAAGAGAGCAGGCTGAGCCGTCAGCAAACGGACCAGGGCAGGCGCTGGATAGTGAAACGAGAGAGAACTAGACACAGTACATAGTACATAGAGCGTGCAGACCCTCAAAATAATGTAAAAATACCTACTAATTAATTTCGTCTTTTTATGATCCGGTCAAATACCTATTACGAAATAACTCATTGTGCGGCAGCATAATCAATTTCTGTTATTTTTCTCCCACTCATTCTGCAAACATCATAATGGAACTCTATTGCTCCGCCTTAATTTGGAGGGGGGGGGGGGCACTTGTATTCCTCGAGTTTCAAGGGTTGCCTATAAATAGGCAAAAATAGTATCTCCTGTGTGATCCCTCTAAAAAGAAGCATCTCACAGGAGAAACACTATAGCGCAAACTCCAATAACTCCCTCCTCGACGACGTTGCGTAAGATCGAGAAGGGAGAACTGGAAACAGGACTATAAAAAGATTGGAATCTTATTCGGTTAAGTTCTCTCTAAGAGTGCCCAGTGGGATAGCATCCCCTGAATCTGTCAAAACAAGAGACTTAATCTACAAAGCGGTCTTTGCGTGTCAGTATAAAATCTCGAAAATCTATTCTTTCTTTTTGAGTGTCTCCGAGTTTACGGGCGTTTTGGAGATTCTTTTGGGGCCAAATTCCCTCGGTTTAAACAATTTATGATATTTGAAGGCCTTATATTACAAAGATTTTAGCCTCAAGATAACTTACTCTGCGTTCATTGAGCGACTACAGGTAAAATCCCTGTAACTCCGTCAGTTGGAATAGAGTCGAGATATTTAAGGTCAATCAATCACTCCACTATTGGTGCAAGAGAGACTTAGAGATTTTAAAACCCTCTATACTCTGTCGAAAACACGTTTCGCCCAGAGAAGATTGGACCGAGAGTTAAAATTCTCAAGAAAAGAAATACAACCTAAGTTTCGGTTGTTAGACCAAGTGGCCCGAGACCCTCACTATGCAATCGATTGTCCCAAGCAGCCTCTTATCGCACTTAGGAATTAGCATCCCAAAGTAACCACGTGCGGTGGCAATAGTCTCATTAACCCGAGAAAGAGAAATCTTCATAAAGTATCAGGTGTTTATTGTGAATTATAATAGGGATTAAAGATCAATGTATAGGTTAGCTCATGTATTTTGAATAAAAACCATGTTTTTCTAAAGAGAATCTTATTCTTTCTCCATGAGAAACCCCTATTTTTATCTCATATAATTAAGTATAACTACGGTTATTCAATTAACCCTTAATAGATAATCCTGCTTAAAGTCAGCGTTCACAATATATATAGGGGCTTCCGTTTCCAGTACCGGTAGAGGATGCACGGTGTTTTTCTAGTGCGATCATTTTTTGGCTGAGAAGAAGTGAAAAGTTGTGTGAGTACGGTGAGGGCGTGGTAAGTAATGCTGCTGGAGTGAAAGTGCAAGTGTGAATGAAGGGAGTGATAGAAAGTAAAAATTTAAATGGAAAATACAAAAATTGACGAAAGTTGATTTTGAGGTTAGCTTCTCTTGGGTGAAATATTGGGTTTCTTCGCAGTAAGTAGGAGTTCAAAGGGTAAGAAGGGAGAAGGAGTTAAATAGACACAAATTGTCAAATAGAAATAGGCTAAATGTCAGTTAACAAGGTAGAGTCATGTCGGTTATGCGCAGTCCATAATGAGATTTCGGATGAAGGCAGAGTGAGTTAAGTGAGAAGAGTGAAACAAATAGGGAAGCGATAGCAAAGAGAGTGAAGGTAGCGACGCAGATGAAGCAAACAGTGAGGGAAAGGCTTGGATCGAAATCGGGAATTTCGGGGTCACAGGATTTGTTGCACAGGTGACAACAGTTGGCAAGCGCGATTAGCAGCGCAAGCATAAATAGCGAAGGGGAAAAAACGGGGGATGATAAACGGAAAAGAGAACAGGAGGGCGAAGAGGCTGAGAGGGGCAATGACTTAAAAAAGGTTAAGACAAAAAAGGAACGCCGGAGAGAAGTAGGGATGAAGGGGATATGTTTATAAAATTAGAAGCCCTTATAAATGAATTCGAAGATGAGACTTGCGGAAGGTTAGAGGAAACATGCGGAAGACTGGCTGATATGAAGAAACAAGGGAAGAGGTAAAAGACGAGGTAAGACAAGTGAGACAAAAGTGGAAAATGGGATCAATGATGGAAAGGAGAGACAGAAAAGGTGTGGAAAAAATTGGAAAGTATAGAACATAGGCAGAGAGAGAATGAGGAGGTTAGGAAAAGGGACATGAAATTGTTAGAAGAGAGAGTCAGCAAACTAGAACTAAAGAATGAGTTCAAGATGGGAGACAAAGGGAGTACGGAAGAAGTGAGAGAGTGTGTGGTGGTCAAGCATGAGCAGAATGAAAGGTGGCGCTTGAGACTGATTGAGGTTGAGAGAAGAATTGAAGGGAAGAGAGAGCGAAAAGGAAAAAGAACATTATAGTGAAGGGTTTGAAAGTGGACAGTGAAAGGACAGAGGAAGAGGTTAGAAAGGTGATGATAGACATCGGCGCGCAAGTCAGAATGGAAGGAATGAGAAGACTAGGAGGGAATAAAGAGGGCAGAGAATGTATGTTTTTAGTGAACGTGGGGAGTGAGCAGGACAAATATGAAGTTATGGAGAAAAAGAAGTTGTTCAAAGGAAGAAGTGAAATAATCGAAGAACATCTGACGTGGCGGAAAAGGAGAAGAAAGTGGCTAATCGAGCGAAAGGCATGGACTGGGATGTGTTTAGATAATAGGGTAAGAATTGGCAGAGATAGGTTATGGGTCAACGAAGAGATACGGATTTGGGACGATGAACTAGAAGAACAGAGCGAGGGTAGGAAACGGATAGCGAATGAAGGGAACAAAGACCATGAAAAGGGGAATGCAAGAGTCGCTGGGGGTTTTTAAAACAGCAAAAGGATCAGAATGAAAGGAATAAAGGAGATAAGCATAAGAAGAGCGACGTGCAAGTAGCATTCTGGAACGTGTCAGGACTAAGAAACAAGGACAAATGATTTTGGGGAGGAGTGCAGAAATGTGATGTGATAATGATGAGTGAGTTGTGGGTGAATGAGAAAGAGTGGAAATGCTTGAAAAGAATATTACTGAAAGCATATGAGTGGAAGATGCAAGCAGCAAGAAAGAAGCACGTGAAAGGGAGAGGAATGGGTGGCATGGTGTCAGGAGTAAGAAAGGAACTGGTGGTAGAGGAAGAAAAGAGAGAGTATATAGAAGAAAAGGATGGAACAATGGTTAGAAGAATAAAATTAGGCAAAGTTATGGTGGATATAGTATGCGTGTACAGAAGAAGAGGAGAAGAGGGAGGGTGGAGAACAAAAAGAAATAGACCGGAGAACAAGGGGGAGAAGTATTTGATAGAAAAAATTAGATGTTTATAAGAAAATCGAAACAAACGGAAACGGATCGGGAGGGTGAAAGGATACTGGACATACTGGGAGAGGCGGGATGGTTAATTTGTAACGGCAATACAAGAGGAGATGAAGAAGGTTAATATACGTGTTCGGGTATAGGGGACACCGTACTAGATTACATTCTGGCAGAAGAAAGAACAAGGAGGCTGATGGTTAGAATGGAAGTGGGCAACGTGATAGACTCAGAGCACTATCGGTTATCGCGACAGTGAGATGTGGTAGCACAAAGGGCAGTAGGGGGAAGAGAAAAGAGAAAATAAAGTAAAAATGGACATTTGCAAGGAAAAGTTGAGAGAACTTAAAAAAAAAATAGAAAACGATGAGATAGGGGGTCGGGAAGAGGAAAGAGTTGACACACTGCTAGAAAAACTTAAGGGAGCGATAGATAAGGTAAGAGAAGAGAAGAGGTGAGACCGAGAGAAAAAGGAGAGGGGTTTAGGAGAGGCTGATGGGACGATAAATGCAGGGAAAGTAAAGATAGGATGAAGGAAAGTGTAAGGAAATGGAGGAAAGAGGAATTGGAAAAAGAAGAACTCAACAGGAGAAAGAGGGAGCACGAAAAAATGATAAAGGTGAAAAGACAGAAGGAGAAAGAAAGGTATATGGCAGAGGTAGAGAAGGCTGTAAAAGAAGGGAGGGAATGGAGAGTGATAAATAGAGAAAGGGGAGGAAGGAAGGCTATAAATGAATGAATAGGAATGAAAGAGTGGACAAAGCACTTTAAGGAGCTGCCAGGAGGAGTGGAATATAGGGTAAAGGGAGAAGAAAGAAAAGTGGTGGATGGCGACGAGGAAATTGAAAACGAGATTAGTAGGGATAAAGTGGCGATTATAAAGGTACAGGCGATTGTAAGGTTGAAAAGAAACAAGGCAACAGGGGAATGGGGGGTGGGGGAATGGGAGGCAGGGCTAGTAGTGCCGTTGATTAAGAAAGGAGAAGACAAAAAGGTCGAGGAATATAGAGGTATCACACTCATGTATGTGGAAAGGGTCTCAGGCAAGGGTGGCCTTTGAGCCCACTTCTGTTTAGTATTCTTCTCGCAGATTTAGAGAAGTTGAAGATGAAAGGGAAAGGAGGGACAACATTAGGAACAGGCTAACTGTATTCACTAGCAAATGCAGATGACGTAGTGCTATTAGCGAATGATGAAAGAGGTATGAATTTGTTGATGAGAGTGTTTGAAGAATATGTGAGAGAAAAGGGTTTAACAATAAATGTGAAAAAGACCAAGATGATGTTTTCTAGAAATAAAAGGGGTAGATTAAAGTAGGAATAGAAGATAAAGGGCGTGCTGGTGGAGCTCGTTGATGAGTTCTGCGACTTTGGATTTTAGTTCAAAACGAGAGGAGGAAGAGAGCTGCAGATGAGAAAGAGTTTGGAATGCGCGAGTAAAGTAATGGCACAAGTATAAGGAATAGGAAAAAGAAGGTACAAGAATGACTAGAAGATGAGTGTCTGGATGTTTGATGTATTAGTATGGTCAGTGTTAAACTATGGTGTGAAAATCTGGGGATGGAAAAAAAATGAGAGAATAGAAAGTTTGCTTGAGATTTTTAAGATGGGTTTTGGTAGTGAGCTGGAGTTGCCCAGCTTATATGCTGAGGGATGAAATAGGACAAGAAAAAATGGTGTTGAGGGGCAACATGGGGCGTTCAAAGTGGGAAGAGGAGAGATATGAAATGAGGCGTAAATGTGGTATAAATGATGGTTCAGGGGCAGGGAGAACCAGAGTACCCGTAAAAGATTAGAAGAAGAGCAATGGAATAGAGTAGTGAGATTTAGAATGGTAGAGAGTATAAGAGCATGCAGTTATTGGATGAATAAAGAAGAGAATGTTTTTAGATTATGTGGGTATAAACAGGAAACATGATTGCAAGTGTTAGAGAGGTGTACAGGGGTCGAAGGGGAAGGACAGAGTACAGAAGAGAGAATTAAATGGATTCTGAATGAAAATGGTCAGGAGGAAGAATGGATAAAGAAGCTAGAAGATCTGAGAGAGAGCTGATTGCACAGGATAGTAGCAAAAAAAAAATGACTCCGTAAGAAGGAGAGTTAAGAAGTAGTGTTGCGAACTAAAGTCAAAATTTGAAATTTGAATGGTAAGAGGAAATGGAAGCTCAGGGCAAAGTCGCAAGCGTTTAGAAATAATAATAACAATTTAAGAATGTATGAAGCAAATAGTTCTTAAGTAGTATGTATAAAGTTTAAATCATAAAAAAACATTGGAAATAAGCAAATTCAGTTAATGGAAAAACGACAAAAGTTGCAATAAAATTTTTTATACCAAAACTTTTATTAAAGAATGCGCATTTTTTTAACGGAACAATGAAACTACGTCTGTTTTACTACCAATGTAAGTTACGAATTATCATAATATACATTTATGGGAGGGATTTAAAATTCTAGGGATAAACTCGAGTGCGAAGCACGATATACATGATGAAAATGTGTTCATTAAAGTCGAAGGAGCTTTAACAAAAGAGGATTCACAATCAACAAATTACTGTTGTTGATGCTTTCACCCTTAGTTTTAAAAAGTCTATGCACAAAGATCAAGCGCGTAGCGCGAGGTGAATTCATCATCGAGTGTGAAGCGCGAGATAAATATAGTATCGAGCGATGAGAATGTGGCCGCGAAGCGGGCAGATTTTTTAACACATGTATATATAATTTTGAAGATTAAGTTCAGACCAGTGATCCCAGATCTGAAACGAGATGTGGTCCAATGCTATGACAGGGCTATGTTCGTGTGAATATAGTAGGAGACGATGTAAATGACTGAGTTGCGCTCGCAACCTAAACAACCTAAACCTCATTATTTTTGTCTTTCTACATTCACATTCAGCTTTTTCCCATCTAAGTATTTCTCTAATCTTGTCATTAATCCCGCCATCCCTTCTTCATCCTCTGCAATCAACTTTATGTCGTCTGCGTAAGCCAGTGTATATATCTTTTCCTTCCCTATCCTAACTGGTCCCTAAACTTTTTTCCTCATATCTTCTTCCAAGTCTGATATTAATAAATTAAATAAAAGTGGTCTCGAAGAACATCCTTGTCTCACACCTCTCGTCAACCAGAAACTATCTCCTACTTGCTCTCCTACCTGTACCCTACTTTTTGTCTCTCTAAAAATGTCAGATACTCTCTTTATTAATCCTTCTCTTATCCTCTTTTTTACTATAACTTTATCTATTTCGCCTCGGTCTAATGACTCAAACGCCGCCGTTAAGTCCACGAACATTGCTATCATTGCCCCTTTTTCCCTTTTAATTCTCTTATTTACTAGATAGTTCAGAACATAGATGTTGTCCATTAACCCTATTGCTTTTCTAAATCCTGTTTGATTCGGTGACTCAATCTTTTTTTCTTCAACTTCTATCTTCAATATTTTCGACAAAATAGTTACATATACTTTAAAGAGTGTTGGCAACAAAGTCACCTCCCTCTCATCTCCATACTCTATTACACATTATCCATGTCCATTCCTCTAGTTCCTCCCCTCCATATTTCCATATTTCGTTCGGAATCTCATCTATACCAGGTGCCTTTCTATCCTTCATTATTCCTAAAACCTTCACTATTTCTTTCCTTGTTATGTCCTCTTCCTCATCTCCTTTTCTACCATATTTTTCTCCCTTTATCACTTTTCTCTCTACTCCTCCTAGCAAATCCAAAAAATATTTCTTTCATTCTACCATTTCAATATCTTTGTTTACTCTTTTTCTTTTTTTCTTTCTCAATTTACTTCCTTTCATACCTCTTCTTCCGTCCTAGCCTTCTTCGCCTCTTCCACAAACCTTTTATTCTCTTCCTCTTTCTCTTGATAACACAACTCAGTATACTCTTTTTTTTCCTATATTCTTCCCCCTTACTTTATTCTTTTCTCCACTTTCTTAATTCCTTTCTGACCTCCTCTTTTTTCTCTTTACAGTCCTCATCCCACCCACTTCTATTCCCCCCTTTACTAACTTCATTTTTGTTTGTGCACTCTAATAATATTTTTATTTCTCCTATCATTTTTTTCATCTCGTCGTCAACATTTCCCTCTCCCTTTTTGATATTTCTTATTTTTTCACTAAACTGTTCTTTTCCATCCCTTGACCAATCCCCTTTCCCTAAAATTTTTACAGTTTCTCCCCTTTTACTCATATTGCTATTGCTTTTTTGTCCCTCTAATGTCACTACTAGGGCAAAGTGATACGAAGCAATATATGCTCCTACCTCTAGTTTCTTAACCTTCTCTCTTACCTCATCGTCCACTATCACATAATCAATTACCGTTCCCCTTTCACTTCCTGTGCGTATATATTCTCTTTTTTCATCCCCTTCTATATTTCCGTTTAAGATATACCATCCCAACTCCTCCAAGCTCTTCAACAACTTTCTTCCCTCCCCATTTAGTTCCTTATCTTTGGATTTTCTTCCTCTCTCTTCTCCCCATTCCCTTCATCTTCTGTCACCTGTTCTCACATTGAAATCCCCACCTATTATCATAATAATCTCTTCTTTATTTTCTTCAATCATTTTTTTAATCTTCTCTGCTTTTTCCTGCATATCACCGTTCACATAAATCCCCACTACTTTCCACTTCTCTCCTCCAATCATTGCCTCTTCTACTATTACTCCTTCTTTTTGTTCATTCCTCTCTTTCTTATCTTTCCCTGTTATACATTCATTCCTTACTCCCATCACCATTCCTTCCATTGCTCTGCCCTTTTTATTCCTCCTCTTTGCATTTTGCACTTGCCATTTGTAACCTCTTGGTAACCTTCCCCTACTCTTTCCCATCCCTTTTCATCTAGCTACGTCTCCATCATTAGGACTACATCCCATTGTGTCAAATTTCTTATAAACTCCCTATCCTTTCTCTCCAATCCTGCTATATTCCAGTAACAAATCTTCCATTCTTCCCTACTTTCCTTTCTCATCTTTTTTTCCTTCTTACTATTTCATATTTTCCTATTTCCCGTTCCTTCCTCTTCTAGTTTCCCTACACCTTATTTTTTACTATCTGTTCCCTTTCTTCATCCCAATCTCACCATAATTCATCTACCTGAATTCTCCCATACTTAACCCACGTTCTCTTTCCCTTTTCTTCTTTCCTCTTCGGCTATTTGCCTTAATTTAGACTGCATCTTCCTTTTTACCCATGTCAAATTATCCTCTATTCTCTCTGGACTACCATATAATAACCTCTTCTTTGTCATCACCTCACTCTTATGTTCCCATTTCTTTAGTTTCACCAGTACCATTATCTCCCCTCTTCGCACTTCCCTTCCTACATTTTTATTTCCTCTATCTCTACCTTAGAATCAATCCTTTTTAGTACTTCGTCCACCCCTTCCTTCAGCCTGTTCCCCTCTAATCTTACACCCTTTATCACTACGTTTAATTTTCTTTCTTCCCTCTCTTTCCTTTCTATTCTTTATTGTATTTTTCTCAGCCTTTCCCTTTCCTTATTCCCACTCTCGCCCCCACAGGAATCCCCGTTCGAGCTTTCAAGTTTCCTCATCCTACCTCTCATCTCCTCTACCTTTGTGTTATTAAGTTCTTCCTGCTTCTATAGTTTTTGCTCCAATGACTGCATCCTCTTTTCTAACTTTTCCTTGATGTCTTCCCATTTTTTAAATTTCTTTCCTAACTTCAGCCATTTCCCGCCTCAATTCCTTCCTTAATTCCTCTCCCCTTTTCTCCTGCTTTTCTTCGTAAATCCCCATTACCTCTATCATCACTTCTTGAATTTCCTTTAGTCTTTCCTCTTTCATAGATACTTCATTTTTATCTCCGCTACCGTCAGCACCCTTACTGTTGTCGCTCTTCCCTACCAAACTCTACTTTTCCCGCGGAGATCTAAACATTTTCTGGTATTTTACACGCGCCCCGATATCTTCCTTCTCTTCACTGCTTTCCCTCTCCCCTCTCTTACTTTTGATGAATGCTTCTATTGACCCTACGCTTTTTGCTCTTAATCTTTCCTTTTCTATGGTTTTTTCTATACTTACCCCTTGCCTTCCTTTCCTTTATCTCTTCTTTCGGCGTACGCAACACTTCCTGCTCTAACTGTTTTTCTTCCGCGGAGATACTCGCTCCGCTAGCCATGAATCAAATTCAAACTTTCCCGCCTTCCATACTTCCCTGCCTCTATCTACCGTCGCTGCCTGGTACCTGTCTCGCCTTTCTTAATCGCTACCCAACCCTGCTACTACCAATCCGTCAACACAGTCCTTCCACCCTGTCACAAATTTCCAAACAAACTTCCACACAAATCTGTCTCAATCCTCCAAAATATCTACCTCCCCTTTGCAATCTCACAATCCCTCAATTATATCTCTCACATCCAAACCCTTCTACACACTTCCACATTCCACTCACTCGCTTTCGTTCGCTCGCTCACACTTTTGTTAATAAGTCCTAAATTGCGCTATAGCAGGAAATAGAAATAATGAACTAGATATAAGACTTTATGTAAATAGTTCTAAATAATTGTATATATAGAAAGGATAAAATTGTAAGAAAATATAGATATAACCGGAAATATTGTAAGGAATGGAAGTCATGTAAACCCTTAGGGGACACATTATGAATAAAGAAGAACTATTATATGATTGATTAAATATTAATCGTTTATATTGGTTAAGTTGGAAAATCGTTTTCCTTTATAGAACATTAATCTTCTTGTTCAAAAATTCAACTTTTCCCTTGAAAATTTGACAATTTTGTTGAAAATTTGTTTTTCTTTCTTGTTTAATTCAATTTTTTAGCACAGTTTTTATCTGGAACTTGAACTATTCCATTTTTGGTCGACACTTCATCCTGTACATTGTATTGGTTAAAACACCAATTATTTGAGAGAAAATTAATTTATTTTGTTAAAAAGTAATCTTTTGGTTTAAAAATTGATTTATTTTGTTAATTAGATTTTTTCCTCAAATTAAAAAAATTGCCTTAAAATCGTCCTGATTCCTTTTTTTTTAAATGTTAAAATCTTTTCAAATAATCACTTAACATTATTTTTTCAAACTAAAAAATCATTTTCAATTTTCTTAGCAATCACAACAATTTTTGCTATTCTTTTTAAGTATTTTACAATTCTCAAAAGCTTTTTTTTTAAATCTGCAAAAATCTACATCGGGTTTCAAATTATTTCAAATAATTTCAAGTTTTAAATTAATTTTGAATATTATTCTAAATTAAAATCGTAGCGTTCAAACTTAAAATTTAGCTTATTACAATTTTAACAATTCAAGGCTTTCTATTTCGAACCACTCTGTTCAAATTTGTATAGTTTTTGATAGTTTTTTATAATGGCTTGTCCCAGATCTGAATTATATTTTTTTTTCAAAAAATCTCTGATCCAATTTAGAAATACATACAATTGCTTTGTAAAATTTCCTGTTCCAATTCAAAATTCAGCACGAAATTAGAAAATTCAAAATTTTAAATCTGAAAATGATTTTTTTGAGGTGAAAATCTTTTTAATTTTAAACTTTTGAAACTAAAGCTTGTCAAATTTTTAATTCAGAAATATTTCATTTAAACGCTCAATAATTCATACGTATAAAACACAAACTTTTAACATCTTTTAATTTTACAATTTTTTAAATTAGATTATTTTAAAATACGAAATTACCATTTTTAAATTTTTATGACCTTAACATTTTAGAGATTTCTGGTTAAAAAATACAAATTACGTTATTATTTTTAAGGTTCAAAATGATAATAATTCAAAAAAATTTTAGTTCGTAACATTAAAAATTGAACAATTAAATTAATTTTTTAACTAAAAACTTTTTAAAATAAAAGTTACATTGTTTTTATTTTAAGTTGTTCCAGATTAATATTGTTGCATTGTTATTTAGAGATAAAAATTTTATTTTGCCAATTGAAAATGTTAGAAATTAACTTACTATCAAAATAATTGAATTTTCAACTGAATCATTTTGATCAATAAAATTGGATTAATTACAATTCTTTTTTAATTGGAAACTTTTTAAATTATAAATTGGATTCGTGTATTTTAAGTCGCTTTATATTATTTATTTTTACATTTTTATTTATAAATCCAAACTCAAAAGTCTTATTTACGAATTGACAATTTTGAAAATCGAAAGATGTAACAAAACAGTTTCATTTTCAACGAAACAAAAAAAAACGAAGTTTCAACCAAATCCTTAAATTTTTAACGAAGAAGATGAATTTTCATTTAAAATTATGAATCTTCAACAAAAAAAGGCTTACATTTTTTTATTAAAAACTGTTGAACTCATCCAAACAGAAAAAATTTTTCACAAAACAGTTGAGTTTTCAGTCTTTAACTAAAATGATGAATCTTCAAAAAAATCTAATTAACACAATAAATAAATTTTCAACCCAAAATTTTACTATTCAACAAAATAAATTAATTTTTTATCAAATAATTGGTGTTTTAGCTAATACAATGTACAGGATAAAGTTTCAACAAAAAATGGAATAGTACAATTTCCAGATAAAAACTGTGCTAAAAAATTGAATTGAACAAGAAAAAAAAAATTTTCAACAAAATTGTTAAATTTTCAAGGGAAAAGGTGAATTTTTGACCAAGAAGATTAATGTTCTATAAAAAAAAAAGATTTTCCAAATTAACCAATATATACGATTAATTTTTAGTCAATCATATAATAGTTACATTTTCAGATAAAGATATATAATTTTTAACAAAAAAATTAATTTTAAACAAAGTTGTTAAATTTTCAACCGATCAGATGAATTTTCGACCAAGAAAATTGATGACTACTACTTTACAAAGTAGTTCTACTGTTAGTGAAATAATTGACTTTTAAACCCAAGAAGATGTACAGTTGATATTTTAACCAAACAATTGCATTTTTTACCAAAACTGATACATTTTCAACAAAAAAGATTAAATTTCTACTAAACAAGGTCAATTTTCAACAAAATACATGAACTTTCAACAAAATTATTTAATTTTAAAAACAAAAAGAGTATTTCCACCAAAAAATTATGGTTTTAATGTTTAACAATATAGTTGCATTTACAACAGAAGGACTTACAACCGAAAAATATTTATAGTTGATAATTCAACCGAAAAATGTAATTTTTAATCAAAAAGTATAAATTTTTCATAAAACAATTTAATTTCTACAAAGAAAGACGACCTTTTGACAAAACAGATGATTTCTTAACCAAAAATGGTATCGATTAATTGTCAGTTTCAAAAATATATTTTCAACGAAAGAGATGAACCTTCAAATAAAAAAAAATAAAAATTTTAAAGAAGGTAGTTAAACTTTTGATAGAAAAGAGGACTTTTTTGTACAAAATAGTTAGATTTTCAACAAAATAATTAATTTTTCAATCAAATAATTGAGTTTTTATCCAAACGAGATGAATTCCAAAATCGTCAATTTCTTTAATTTCTTTTAAATGCGGATCAAGATATAAATAAAACTATTATAATATAACATAATTATAATATTATCATTATTAATATACGTATATATTTATATATTTGTATATATATTTATATTATATAAAAATATATATGATTATATAAATATATTAATATATTTTATACATGAAATAACATAACCTTAAAATATAGGCATATCAAGAGGCGCGCGATCTATTCAAATCATGAGAATCGTCAGCATCGAAATCTGGAAATTTTAAATTCCCAATCTCCTGAATTTATTTCAAAGCAGTTAGCAGATAGATATATCAATAGAATCGCACAAAGTGTTCCGACCTGCAATCGTGCACTATATTCACACGGACATAGCCCTGTTATAGTATTGGACCACATCTTGTTTCAGATCTGGGATCACTGCGCCGGACTAGACAGTCTTGCCTGAGTCGCCTATACGTAAACTATTTCTTGAGTGCCGACCGTGATAGTGCTTTGTGCCTTTCCGCAATCCACGCGCGTAAGCTCCTCGCCCACGCTCGTCATCGTCGCCGCTTCCTGGAGAAGAAATTTCCAGCGAGCCTCCCCTACAAGAGCTGGGAATGCCATCCTACCGACATTGGATCTCAACGACTCCGCGTGCGCCGCAACGGGCTGGCGGTTTATCTCCACGAATGTAAGTCGTAATAAATTGTCTTTTAACCAAATGGAGGACTTTAATTCTGTGTTCGGCCTGTTTCTCTTGTCATCCAAATCCTGACTCCTCCCCTGGTAGGTTAACCCGCTTCACCTGGCACCCTACCTAAAACCCACAATCCTTGTCCTTTAAAAACTTAAAAACTTGACGAGAAAAGGGAGACACAATACTCACAATGAAAATTTCGACTCTATTCTAAAACTCTATAAACTTTTATTTTTTTTTCTCAATTCTTTCTGTATATATGCAATGATTTCTGAACCTGTGTTGCTATGTCTGGGGTTGGCACTTCAAATCTTGCCACAACCTTAAAAATTAAAAAGAAAAAAATGCGATCCGTATCACAAGTCAAAGTTTCTAAAAGAGTAATATTAGAGACAACATTAGGATATGATTAGAAAATCGGAGAATATACGAACATTTACTGAAAATGAGAATCGTCAATTTTTTGAAACGTAAAAACAAAAATTCGAAGATGGCTAAAAAGAAATAATCTGAAAAGAAAAGCATCATAATTCTGATGCTAGCCAAATATTTTAATCATATTACGCGGCAACACGTTCAGTTGCCCAAGTAAATTCGTACGTACAACGAACTATACCTGCGAGTCGCGACAAGATCACGCGACGTATCTTATAAACAAAAGGTCCTACGACGAAATTAACAATATTTTGGATATCTGAGACAACCCAATATCTAATTAAAAATCTAATTAGAAATATTCGAAATAAACCCAAGTATCCTCATCAAATTTAAAAACATAATATGGGAACCTCGTAGAAAAACCTAATATAGGATGCCACATTATTAAACAAATAATCAATATTTCTCAAATAAAATGGAATTTTCTCAATTCAAACCAAATTGGTCACTTACGCAAGTTACCTTAGAATTGCCTGAAAATAGAAACAGCATACATTCTAATTCCAATAAGAAACATTTTCAATCGTTAAACACGATGAAACGACTGGGTGCGGTAACAACCACATACGCGCAACCCGTACCCTTACGACCCGCGACAAGGTCACGCGACGTATCTTCTAAACAAAGGATTAGAGAAAGAAAATAAATACATTTTCGAACTCTGCAACAATAACACATCTAATGGAGACTGATTAAATTTTACCAAACAAAATCCGAATTTTAAATTCAGAAACAAAATCAGACTTCTATAGAGAGTATCTCATCAATACAAATTAAGAACAAATTAAACTTTGGTCGCGAAAAATCAAAATTTAAGTGCCTAACCCCACCAATACACAAAGCGATCACGATAGCTTAGATCTATAAGGTGCCGCTGCACTTCCGATTCAAAATAAGGATTTAAATAATGTAGCGACAAAACCAATAATTAGAAATATGGTTTCAATCACACCCCGAAATTGGGGAACAATCCCAAAAACGATCAATAAATCGATAGGTCGGGGTAGAGGTCTAGTCAGAAAAAAAATAGAAACCCCAATGAAATACATACTAGACAAGGACAGAAGAACTCCACCAACAAATACAGACTTAACACGAAATCGAAACAGAACTCTTGAACCCACCGCAGATACACTCTTTTGGGTAAATGAAGATCTACCGAACCTAGACGGACCATGCCCTAAAAATAAAATGAGAACAGAAATAAACAACGAAACATTCCAATATGATTCATTCCTTGAGAATAATACACGGTTTATTTCAGAAACCGATGAACTTTTACAGAGCATAGAATTCAATGAATTTGTGAATCAACAAAAAGAAAGAGTCTTTAAAGAAAGGGGAAAAAGGTTAAACAATGTAGAAATTAGACTAGACCCGCCGGTAAATAGCTCATTCGAACACACGAATAGAATAATTAAACCAAACGTCAGGGAAAAAAAGAAATGAATCGAGTAACAGAAATTCTGTCCAATTTAATTTAAGAGAAAGCTCACAAGAATCTCGTCAACCCCTATACAATAATATTGAAAACCGTAGTAGATTGAGAAAGAATAATTTGAAACTACGAAACTCCGATGACAGTGAACCTTTAGAGGACAGAAACAAACCAAATCAAAACAGATCAAGTAGACTCCCGACAACAATTAACAGATCAAACAGACGTTCTAGAATTCACATAAATAACCCAGATACAGACGATGAATCTGACAATCAACTAAATAATGAAACAATTTCGGCAACGTATTTTCACTTCGGCATGATTCAAACAGCGTTCTAAATCATGAGTAACTAGCCCATTCAATTTAGAACAATAAAGATAACTGTCCCGCGCATTTCTTAGAGGAATTATAAAGATTTAGAAGGGGATATAAAATAAATGACTGCGATATTTTAGAGAACTTAGACGCATTATTAATCGATGATGCTAAAGATTGGTGTTCAATAAACAAAAATTCTTGGAAAACACTGTCAAATTTCTTCGAAGATTTTAAAAATAGCTCTATCGATTAAAGATTTTCAGAGGAAATAAGACAAAAAATTAAATTTTACAACCAAAAACGAAACCAAGTCATACACTCTTACCTGACTGAAATTAGGAAATTATTCACAAAATTGTACCCTAGAAAAAACCGCGAATGTGAATTGCGGTCGAAAATTAGAGGGTCGAAAGTTAGAGGGCAAGTTTCACAAATAACAGAACCAAAAATTGAAGATAAGAGCAAACAAAACCTTAACAATAGTAACGAGGATAAAAATAATTTGGAAAATAATTCAAGGGAAAATAAAAACAGCGAAAAGGATAACCAATCCGGGAACCAAAATAATCAGAGTAAAAAACCATATAGAAATCGATTTCCATTTTCACCTTTCGGATTTCCATTTCTTCTTTTCCCAAATCAATACCAACAAAATAATAGACCTAATTTCAGACCTAGATTTCCACCTGGTTTCCAATCAAATTTTCAATCTAGATTTCAACCAAACTTCCAACCCAGATTCACAAACAATAGATCAAGATACCCATTCAACCCGTTTAACCAAATTTTACCACCCTTCAACGAAATGAGAGTAGGTTCAATGCAAGGTCAAAGTAACCCCATGATTGAATTCCCAACAGAAAATGTTGAAAATAATTCAGAAAATTATAATAAACAAAATTCTCAAAAACCAAACTACGGAAATAAAAACCAAAAACCGACTAATAATTCTAACAAGAGCTCACAAGATATTAACAGTCCAAACTCGAATAGAAAACAAAAAGACAAAACAAACGCGAAGGAAAATACAGGTAATTCAAATTGTTACCATTTCGGTCTAGAAGCTCATTTTAAAAGAGAATGCCCATACTACAATCACAACCAGGAAAACTGGAAGGTCGGGTATTAGAACAAAAAGCAATACAACTTAATACCGAAACGCCGGCAACATTAAAGTCGGACAAAGAGGAAACGACGGAGACACGTTTTCATTTGATGACAAAATTCGAAAATAAATTATTTTGAATTTTGGTTGATACAGGTGCCACACATTCGTACGCTGGCAAGGAATTGCTAAAAAAATCAGAATTCTAATTATTCGATTTTTAAACCCGCCTCGTGAAAATTAATGGTTGCGAACGGTGAAACGGTTGATATAATTGGACAAGTGGTATTCCCAATTAAAATCAGTAAACACACAAAACTCGCTATGTTCAGGTTAGTCCCAAAGTTAAACTCCGTAGGCATTTTAGGTACGGATATGATAAAATCCCTACGGATAGCCCTCGATTATGGCTCAGAAACTTGGTGGCTACCAGGGAGCCCCCCCCACCCGCTATCCTATGGAAGCTCATCCAAACGCACTAGCCATCCCAATAACCGAGGTTAAAACTGAATATAAACCTCACACTGTAGGAAAGGAAAATAAGGAAACTAAAAGGACTGATATTAGGGATAAAACATTTTCATGAAATAAAGAAATTAAGAATAATAATAATAAAGCGAAATTTGGAGGTAGTATTAACCTCAAAAGTACTAGAGAATTTAACAAAAATATTCCGACAGTCAAATATAGCGAAATCCCCCTAGTACCTATCAACTCTAACCTTATTATTTAAAATTTATTTAATTTTTTTTTATAATTGTTTGCAACAAACGATAATTGTAAAGTGCATGAAGAAATAAAAAATTATTTAAAATTTATATTTGTGATGAAAAAGGTATTTCTTCCTTTAAATTTAAAATTGATTATTTATTTTTAAACTAGTAAAATCAAATAATTATCCTAACTTTCCCTTTATAAATCTGTTTTGTGATCGACGAATTGTTTATATTAATTAATTGTTCATTGCAAACATCTACTTGCATATTTCATCATTTAAAATAAACGTTCCCACTGTAATCAATCCGATTGTCGACGCGACGTATGCAAGTTCAAGTGACACAATTCTACTCAAATAAAAATTTAGCTGCAGCTAAAGACGGAGTTTACGATATTTTCGACTTACAGTCTGTCAAGTTAAAGCGTGGGTGGCTTTACTCGCAGTCGGTAAGGTGTATCGACATGATTTTGGTGTCAAAATATTAAGAAGAGCTCCCTCT
>NC_046665.1:30267304-30274136 GCF_010883055.1 Belonocnema kinseyi | reverse complement strand
GTATAAAAAAAGTTCGAACGTTCAAAAAATGTTGAGGTTCAGAAAAAAGATGAAATAATTTTCATTGAAGTTCCTACCAAAATGCAGTACCTAAACGTACTTCATTGTACTCTAATACATTTCCCAAAGTTTCAGCTCGATATTTTATTTACAAAATAAGTTCTTAGGTTCAAAAAAATATTCAGTGAACTGAAAAACTGTGGTCGGTAATATAGGTATTTAGCTGTGTCACATGCCCTTGAATTAGAAAAGTAAATTTAAAATTCCTTGACATCTTTTAAAACATCCTCATATATTCAAAATCTTTTGAAATCTCTTGAAATGTTGTAAAGCTGCAGATTAAAATTTAGAAAAAGTTGCATTCGTATCGGCCATTCGGTCAAGTCCGTGAATCTTCGGTTAAAGTTTATCATAATTTCCATGGTTGTCTTCGAAACTTCAAATGGTTACAAGTGTCAAAAAAATATAGGTTATGTTATTTAGTAATTACAAATAATAAAAGTGCTGCATTAATAATAAAGTGAGACTTGTGGACTGATAAGTAAACATTAATTTTCTTCTGTGCCAATAACATTTTGTAATGGCTGCTAAGTGACAAACACTATAAATTGGTAATAATATTATGCGCTTTTAGTAGACGAAGAGTGAATTGTGTTTAACGCTTATTTGCGGCATAAAAAAGGTATGTTATGAATAGACAGGATATGTTTTGAATAAAGTGAATAAAATATTACATGCGAAAATTGTTAATTGACATTACCTACAATTACTTACAGCGATATGGGTAAAAAGGCGAATCCGAACATAACCTGGAAACAATGACAGATCGGCCCCCGGCATGTTTATTATACTGTCGATTGATTATTCTTTACCAAAGAAATGTTTTGTTGGTTTGTATGTTTATCACTGGCAGTGTCGGCATTAATAATTTAAACAATAATTACTTAATAATAATTGAACAATAATTACTTATTAATAATTTTAATAAGTGACACATTATTTCTGAAATTAATAGCTGATTTCAATGGGTTTTTTTCACAGATCGATTATATATGAAATATACATCAGGAAATGCAGATGGATTTGGTGCATTTCAGCTGGTTCATTTCAATCAACGTGATAAACGTAATAAAGATGGTGGACTCGGATAGAGCATAATATAACCTCACTTTTTAAAATTATACTCATGTGTACCGACTTACATTGCTTTTGTTTATCAGATTTTGACTGCTTCATCTAATTGCATCAGGTTTTCTTCTAATGCGTTTATAATTATAGCGCACTTTTTTCTGAAAAAAAGTTTTGAAATCAGCGAAAATCTTTGAATGATTTGTTTGTTTATTTTTAAGATATTTGCAGTTCGGATGGTTTGAAAATTTACCTGTGGTTTCTTAACCTTTCTTTAGCCGTATTCGATAATACGAGGTTGCATCCCTGAGAAAAAGCAACATTTTTACCATTTTTTTCAAGGAAGGATAATTTTTCCCAACATAGATTCCTCGGTCTGCCGCTTCTATTCATTGCCCAAGACTGGGGATTGATCAGACTAAAATTAATTCTGAGTCATTCTGATGATATAGGTGCATCAAAAAGATATCTCGAGGTAATTTATCTTGCTTGAATTTTAATTAATAAAATATTTAGGGATTTTTTTGTATGTCAGAAAATGTTTACTCTGGACTTCATCCTAAAATTTTGTTTCATTAACCATTAAAATAAATTAGAGACTCGTTGGTGATAGGATTGTTTAAAAAAATTATCTAGACAAGATAATTTAGCCCAGAATTGTTATTCCATTTTTTAAAGAAATTACTCTATTTTTGAAATTGCTATCTCTGGATCTGATTTCCAAACTGGCATTTGATCAGCCTTTCAAATTAATTCTAATTCATTTTTATGATATCGGTGTATCAAAAAGATATCTCGAGGCAATTTAACTAACCTGAATTTTAATTGATCAATTGTTTATCAATTTTTTTTGTATTTTACAAAATGTTTCCCCTGGACTTCATCTCAAAATTTGGTTTGATCAGCCACTAAAATAAATTAGAGACTCGTTGTGGTAGGATTGTACCTGAAATAAGTATACTATCGACGAGAAAACTTTAGGCATCTGCCTTTGAAGCTTCACAACTCGGTCCAAAAAAATGCTAGCGCAACAAAAAACAGTCATATGAAAGCTGAAAGTGTTCTACGTAAATGAGCTTGAAGACGTTTTTGTAAAAGAAATGTGCTTAGCAGACTGAAAAGTGTAAAAAAGTAAGGATTTTCGGGTACATTCTAGAACAGTCAAGTTTAGAGCATAATTTCTTAAACAAGGGGCGATGGGAAAAATTTGAACAAATTTTCAAATTTTTAAATTTATCTGCTATACCATCAGAGATTGTACCTTGCCGACAGTAGATCAACCCTCCAAACCATGAAGGCAGAAGAATCTACAAAATATCGATCAAGAAATAATTTTAATTTGAAAAAATTCATGAATATGAGGAAGACTGTTGTGAACCATTTGCAGTTGAGAAATTTAAAAAATAATAAAAATTGTTGCTTAAAAGTACAAAAACGTGCGACTATATTATCCTCAGTTCTAATACAGATATTAAAGCGCTTCAAACTGCAAACTGTAATGGATAGGCTCTGTATTTATTTTCAATCGCCCAGAAGTATGGGATAGTCTTATTTTTTGTGAAAATCGCGATACTTTAAGAAATTTTTTTTTGTTGGAAAACAAGTGACGGAAAGCAGGGGAGGCCCTTTTTTTTACTGCCGACCGCTGGTCCCTTTCTTTGACCCGTGGCGAAGGTGCCATCCAAGTATTGAGAACCGCTGGTCGAAGAATGGCACCAGCGGTCTGCAGTAAAACAAAAAAGGCCCCCTGCTTTTTGACACTTGTTTTCAAACAAACAAAAAAATGTCTAAAAGTATCGCGTTCTTCACAAAAAATAAGACTATCCCATACTTCTGGGCGATTGAAAATAAATACAGAGCCAATCCATTACAGTTTGCCGTTTGAATCGCTTTAATATCTGTGTTAGAACTGAAGATAATATAGTTGCCCATTTTTGTACTTTTAAGCAACAATTCTCATTATTTTTCAAATTTCTGAACTGCAACTGATTCACAACAGTTTTCCTCATATTCATGAAATTTTTCAAATTTTTCTCATCGCCCCTTGTATAAGAAATAATGCTCTAAATTTGACTGTTCTTAAATGTACCCGAAAATCCTTACTTTTTTACATTTTTCAGTCTGCTAAGCACAACATTTTTTTACATACACGTCTGCAAGCTTATTTACGTAGAATACTTTCAGCTTTCATCTGACTGCTTCTTTGTTGCGTTAGCATTTTTTTTGGAACGAGTTGTGAAGCTTCATAGGAAGATGCCTATAATTTTCTCGTCGATGGTAGACCAGATATTATAGGCCAGAATTGTTAGTCCATTTTTTCCAGAAAGTGTTCTATTTTCGAAATTGCTATCTCTGGATCTGATTTCCAAACTGGCATTTGATCAACCTTTAAAATTCATTTTTATGTATAGGTGTGTCAAAAAGATATCTAGAGGCAATTTAACTTGCCTGAATTTTAATTTTTCAATTATTTATAAATTTTTTTGTATTTTAGAAAACGTTTTCTTTGGACCTCATTTCAAAATTTGGTTTGATCAGACACTAAAATAAATTGGAGACTCGTTGGTCATAGGATTGTATCTAAAATAAATATATCCAAGATATTTTAGACGCGAATTGTTATTTCATTTTTTTTAGGAATATAAATATAACACAACATCCAATTGAAAAGATGAAATTTGAAATAAAATTTACGGAATTGGTGTCTTCATTTTTAACAGCATAATGTGAGTTTAAACGAGAACTCAATCAAATACACTAAAACAAAATATCGAGTAGATTTGAATTATACTAAAAGATTTTTATTTTCTGATAAGTTAACAGTAATATATAAATTTTATATTTAGACCTGATAAAATAAATAATTATAGCCAAATTTCTGAAAAAATTTGAATACAAATTCTGGCCCAAAATTTCGCTTCTGAATTTATTCCTGCTACACTCCTATTATCAAGGAGTCTCTAATTTATTTTAGTGGTTGATCAAACCAAATTTTGAAATGCGGTCCAGAGAACAAATTCTCTAAAGGAAAAAAATCCCTAAATATTTTATTAATTAAAATTCAGGCAAGTTAAATTACCTCGGGATATCTTTTTGATACACCTATATCATAAAAATGAATTAGAATCATGGACATAGGAAACAAGGGACTAGGTATGCCATTGCGGGAGTGATGCAATGAGGGGGGAGGTCTGCCACCTTTTGATGTCCCGCGACAAACATGGCAGCGCCCACATGTTTATATTTTCATGCACAGTTTGTCGGCAGAAATGCTCCTGCGCATAATCAAATGGCACATCGTAAGATAGCGGCTCTCCCACTCATGGAATTCCCCCCCCCCCCTCCGTGGATTAAACTCCGCTCGCCAAGTTAGGATGGCATGCCTAGTCCCGTGTTTCTTATGTCCATGATTAGATAAATTTTAAAGGCTGATCAAATGCCAGTTTGTAATTCAGGTCCAGAGATAGCAATTTCGAAAAAAGAATAATTTCTGAAAAAAATGGAACAACAATTCTGGGCTAAATTATCTTGTATAGATTTATTTCAGATACATTCCTATCATCAACGAGTCTCTAATTTATTTTAGTGGCTGATCAAACCAAATTTTGAGATGAAGTCCAGGGAAAACATTTTCTAAAATACAAAAAAATCTTTAAATAATTGATGAATTAAAATTCAGGTAAGTTAAATTGCCTGGGGATATCTTTTGGATATACCTATATCATAAAAATTAATAAGAATTAATTTTAAAGGCTGATCAAATGCCAGTTTGGAAATCAGATACAGAGATAGCAATTTCGAAAATAGAATAATTTCTGAAAAATAGAATAATAATTCCGGGCTAAATTATCTGGTCTAGATAAATTTTTTAAACAATCCTATCACCAACGTGTCTCTAATTTATTTCAATGGTTGATCAAACAAAATTTTAGAATGAGGTCCAGAGCAAACATTTTCTAAAATACAAAAAATCCCTACATATTTTATTAATTAAATTTCAGACAAGTTAAATTACCTCGAGATATCTTTTTGATACACCTATATCATCAGAATGACTCAGAATTAATTTTAGGCTGATCAATCTCCAGTCTTGGGATAAGGTCTAGAGATAACGGTTTTCCAATAATGTTGATTGAAATGAACCAGCTGAAATGCCCCAAATCCATCTGCATTTCCTGATGCGTATTTCATCCATGATCGATCTGTGAAAAAAAAACAATGGAAATCAGCTATTAATTTCAGAAATAATATATTACTTATTAAAATTATTATTAGGTAATGATTGTTAAATTGTTATTAAGTAATTATTGTTTAAATTATTACTGCCGACACTGTCAGTAAACATACAAAATCACAACAAATTTCTTTGGTAAAGAATAATCAATCGAATGTATAATAAACATGCCGGGGGCCGATCTGTCATTAATTCGAGGTTATGTTCGGATTCACCTTTTTACCCAAATCGCTATAAGTAATTGTAGGTACACTATAAAAAATACGTTTTAAAATTGCACTTCAAAGTGTAAATTTGTACATATAAAATTTCACTTTCGATGCATTAAAATTACAGGTTAGAAAGCAAATTTCCACATGTTGTGTAGAATGACTTCTCTTACAGGATTAATTTTATGATTTTGCATGAATACATACGACGTGTCGAAAATCACTACGTTCAGAGTGTGTAAAAAAAGAACCCACACTGTAAATAATAAAATTGCCCACGCTGGTAAAATTACCGACTGTGCATAAATTTCTCTTTTCTAACGAAAATTTCTCCACTTTATAGTGATTATAGATTCGTCGGTATAATATCCACATTTGTGTAATTTTCGCGATAGAGCTTTTTTTTCGCTGATTAGTTCGCGTGTTATGAGCGAACGTACATTTTAGAGTGCAAGCGTTATGGCTCACTTTCGGCGAAAGCATAAATGCGAGTGACTGATTTTAAATGATAAATTGTATACCATATAAGCTTGCGTAATTATAAAAATATTCTTAATATGATCCTAATGATTTAATTATTTGACGTTAGGTTGATATTTTGGAGAAATTTTCCACTTTTCGCTGTTTTATTTAACGTCACTTCTGTACAGTTTTAGACATTTCTATACTAATTTCACGCCGCTGCGCGTGAGTCCACTTTTTACATACCATACGTTTAGCGTACTAAAATTCCAGAACCTTTTTTTTACAGTGTAATGTCAACTAGAAGTTTTCGCATGTCATATTTTATTCACTTTATTCAAAACATATCCTGTCTATTCATAACATACCTTTTTTATGCTGCAAATAAGCATTAAACACAATTCACTCTTCGCCCGCTAAAAGCGCGCAATATTATTACCAATTTATAATATTTGTCACTCAGCAGCCATTCCATAATGTTATTGGTACAAAAGAAAATTTATGTTTACTTCTCAGTCCGCAAGTCTTACTTCATTATTAATGAAACACCTTTATTATTTGTAATTACTACATAACATAACTTATATTTTTTGAAACTTGTATCCATTTGAAGTTTCGAACGCAACCACTGAAACTATGATAAACTTAATCCGAAGATGTACGGACTTGACCGAATGGCTGATCCGAATCCAATTTTAAAGGCGCGAAATACGAAAATGCCCCTGTACAATGGCTTCTTTCCTGCTGTTGTTCAATTCGGGTAGCAATCAAGTTCGCCATGTAAGTAAGCCCGAGCGTG
>NC_046665.1:30260908-30267204 GCF_010883055.1 Belonocnema kinseyi | reverse complement strand
GAGGGAGCTCTTCTTAATATTTTGACACCAAAATCATGTCGATACACCTTACCGACTGCGAGTAAAGCCACCCACGCTTTAACTTGACAGACTGTAAATAGATGAATTTTCAAAACAAAGAGAAGAATTTAAAACAAAAATTAATTTTCAAGCAAAACGCAGCATTAAAAACCAAGTAGATCAACTTTCGAATAAAATAGACAAGTTTTCGCAAAAATAGCATAAAATTTAAGCAAATAGTACAATTTTGAAGTAAAAAAGATTAATTTCTTGGGAAGACGGTTAAATTAAAAAAAAGGTTCTTTTCAAATAAGAAATGTAAACTTTCAACCAAGTAGAAGAATTTTTCAATATGAATTTTTAGCAATATAGTTAAATTTTTGACAAAAAATGATGACTTTCACCCAATAATTAAATTTTCCAAAAATAATTAGATTTTTAATAAAATAGTTAAATTTCTAATCAAATATTTGAATTTTTAGCATACAAAGATGCATTTTTCCTCGAATGGTGAAATTTTCAAACAAAAAATATTATTATTCAAATATTTGCATTTTCATGACTGACAGACGAACTTTTTAGAAGAAATATGAATATTCATGAAAAAAGTTAATTTTGAATCAAGAAAGATGACGTTTCTACCACCAATAATTATGAATTTCAACTGAAAATAAAGTTTTTAAGCACACAAATAAAATGTTTGAGAAACAAGTGAACTTTAAAATGAGAAAAGTTAAATTTTTTTACAAAAACTATCATTTTCAATCAAGGCCCTACCGATAGAAATCTCTGAGTATTCTCTAGCGAAATAGCCTGGCCCATTTGAGACTATAAGCAGAGTCGATTTGAAACGATTTAGTCTCTGAGATAGTTTGAGAGATTTGGGTCCTTTTCAAGGTCCTTTTAGTGGTCCTTTTTAAGAGTGGTGCGACGGTAATATAATGTTTCTTTTGTATTCGTCACGTACCGGGCGGGCAGAGTTATTTACAGTAGTTGGCCGTCGCTAATCCGACTCTCTCTTTGTAAATTTCTCTTCAAATTATTAACACTTTTTTTTTTAATTAATGAATTTTCTCATTATACTTATTTATAATTATAACTTATATACTAAAATACAATTTTCCAGTTGGATTAAAAAATGTAGTCTTTTTTAACGTATCTCTATTGGTATAGCCCCTCTGCTTGTTATTCATGATCGAATTCTTATTTCAATTTTAGCCTTTCTGCTTGTTATTTATGATCATATTTCTATTGCAATTTTGAAAAGGACATTTTAAAGCCTTCAAAACATTTAAAAGAACTACCTGGATCTTTAAATATATCTACTTGAGTGCCTGCGGAGAATTTCTCTGAGCTTCTCTGACCCTATAGAATCTTTAGAATATACTCAGAGATTTCTATCGGTAGGGGGAAGATGAATTTTTAACAAGATAGTTGAAGTACCATCAAAAAATTTTAACTTTGCACAAACAAGAATAACATCCCTGACGGACCGAAGGAACCGAATGGAGCCTCTACAAAGTACCCGTAAAGACCCCATTGGGTCCCCATTCGGTTCCTTTTAAAAACACTAAAAAAAACAGCACGGAATATCGCAATAGTTTTTTTTGCAATTGCAAAAAGTTAAAAAAAAATATAAGCCTTATAACGCCTGTTGACTGCTATACTTCAAACCCATCGCCTGTAAGTAGCAGTCAACAGGCGTCATAGATCTTGTATATATTTTTAACTTTTTACCGCTGCAAAAAAAGTATAGCGATTACTCCGTGAGTTTTCAATAGAAAATTTAAAGTAGAATACGAATTTCAACAGTTTAGAAGTTGATCTTGCTGTTTTTTTTAGTTTTTTAAAAAGGAACCGAATGGGGAACCAATGGGGTCTTTACGGGTACTTTGTAGAGGCTTTCAAGCCAAAAAGCTGAGTTTCTTTTTAAAAAAAACAGTATAATTTTTAATATAAAAGGTTATTTAAGAGCAAATAGTTGAGTTTTTAATTCTAATTATGAATCCCTGATATAAAAATTATATACTTTACGCCAAAAAAGCGGGCTGAAATTGTACTGCTGTACATTAAAAACAATCGTTCGACTGTGAAAACTGTGATTTGGGTAATTTGGACTGGCCTCCTCGTTCGCCGGATTTGACGGCACCTCACAGCGGAAATTGCTGCTATTACGCCCCAAATTTTGTCAAATACAATGCAAAATGCTAAAAAAAAGGGCCGCGTTTTGTCTGTCGGCTGAAAAATGGCGGACTTATTCAACATTGAAATAGGTCCTGTCTAGATGGCGCATCCTGTAGTTTGTCCACACTTTCATACAAGTTTCTAAAGGTTAATTTAAATTGCTGGCATCTACTTTCTCACATATTCACATTTTACGTGAATATGACATTTGTCCAAAAAATGCCATAGTTACCACTTTGCACTTTTTTGTCTCACTGTTTTGCATACGATGTTAGGATATTAAACATTATTTCAATTAATCTAAAATTATACGTTCAGAATTAACAAGAACTTTTATTTATAAATTTAAAACAAAAATTTGGGTATTTTTTGAAATAGAACAAATTAAAATTTACTTGATAAATATTCATTACTATATATACAAAAATATTACATCAATCTACCTTTTCAATCAACGAACGAAATTATTAAATATGGGAAATTTATAATCTACTAAATATTTCTTTTATCCAATAAAATGACATTGTAGTTTTATTCTGCATTCAATAAAAGTAACAAGATGAATGGATATACAATTTCTGTATATTTAATAATGATTATTCGTTAAGAATATTTGAATTAAAATTTTTGCTCTATAAAAAAGTGCGTTCTACAACGCATGCACATGGAAATTAGAAGCACTGAATAGAGGATCTACGAGAATCTAATAAGTATTTCATTAAGTCCGTTTGAAGACCTCCAAACATGCAAAAATGGAAATTTGTGCACATTTTGAGTAGTTAAATAGTATTTGCATTATATTGAATTAATCCTCATCAGATCCTCGTAAAGTCTCTGAGGCTAGAGAACTGAAGAGAATGAATATTAAAGGAAGAACAACGTTTTCAGCAACAATAAGAGCAGCTATAATTAGTAATCCAAAAAATGCATGAAAACATGTAATTTAATGTTAGGAAAATTGAATATAAAGGTGAGTATTTTGAAAACAGTTTGAATTGTATTCATATTTTTTTATTGTTTATTTTGCTAATGCAATTAATTAATTTTATAAAAATTGGAAGCATTTTTTTATAGGATTGATAGTTTCCCAGAAAATCAGTGGCAAGTCCATTAGTTTCGGCTTATTGTCTGCTCACGCTCTCCACCATATTTTGAAGAGCACATTTTTTTTTAGATTTAATTACTCCTGCCCCTTTTCTAACGCCCCGTGGGGGCGGGAAGGCACCCCTGTGACTGGTCATAGAAATAATGTAAGATCACACCACTGCCCCTTTTCCAACGCCCCGTGGGGGGCGGGAAGGCACCTCTGTGACTGGTTATAGAAACATTGTAAGATCACACCCCTGTCCCCTTTCCAACGCCCCGTGGGGGCTGTTCATAGAAACTGTTCATAGAAATAATGTAAGATCACACCGCTACCCCTTTTCCAACGCCTCAGGGATTATTCCTGATGGGGGTATATCCTCATAGGGGTATCACATGGTAAGTTTAAACTTAGTGCTATTCAAAGTTTTCTGCGTTTTTTGACATTCCATTAATAATATTGTTCATTTGTTTTCGACAATAAACTTTAAGGATCATATTTTACTTTTAATTCAAATTCAAATCTAAGACATATCCCATTTTGCGTGGATTATTGTACGACCATATAAACCATATTTTGTCTTTAGTATTCCTAGAAAATGATTGGAAAAGTATTTTGAAATGTTAAATTAGTAACATTATTTTAATTTCAATAATTTTTTCGCATGGAAATAAGATTTTGTTTGCTAAAAAATTTAAAAAGTGATTTAGTTACATTACTTTCTATGTAAATACAGGGAGTGATGAGACAATTAGCGCCGCGCTGGAGATATTAGGAACTAATCAACTCAGGACTTGCGGGGTCATGTTAAAATCTGAAATATGGAGAGATGTACAGCAGTGCTCGGCGAAACTTTTTGTTTAATTTTCAGGTATGGTCAGGCTCCACCCGACTAAATTTTTTCTACTACATTTCGGTCTATCCATGTACCTTAGTGTTAGTGAGCTTACTCCAGCAAGGGTCTTTTGTCCACAGATATGTCAAAGTACGGAAATTAAATTTTTTTAAATTTTTCAACTAGCGATTTGAAAATAGCATTATCAGCAACTACGAATTTCTGCGATTCCAATGATATATTACTTGCCTAGAAAAGTAAAAAATTTGAAAGAATTTAATATCAAGAAAGATCAGATTTACAGTCAATTTCATACTAAATACTTCTCAAATTTTCAACATTTATAGACAAATTACATGTCTTTGGAATAAGAAAAATACAAAGATTCAAAATATATTACTTTCAAGTCACTGATTGCAAAATTAGGAATTTTTTAATCTCACATTTTTTTCCCATTTTCTAACAAAGGACCCTTGAGGAAAGGGGTGGTCTGGCCAAGCTCGCAGGTACTGCCCTGAAAGAAGGTCGTAGGGCAGCCATGGCAGGCCCAATTTTGTGTTTTTTAACTGTCCAGTATTTTATCTTAAAATCCGTTTTTACCTTTTGTCTATTTGTGCTACAATTATTATCCATATCTGGTTAAATTTAATGCCATATTAAGCAAATCTGCAAATGCCTCAGGGAATTATAGGTTATGTTTTTATGTTTACCTTTCAGCTCTACTCGCATCATCATTGTTTTCAGGGGGTTTTTCAGAATTATCACACCAGGTGCGATCGAAAAATCATTGGATTATCAACATCAAATCCTAACTATTCGACTACAACAAAAATAAAGTCAACCACATATTTTAAGTGACAAAAAATTAAACAATTGTACAAGTTCAAGTCTAGTAGCCAATGACTGGGAAAACCGGGAATTACAGCACAGATTTTTAAACGCCAAGCAATACCCTAAAGTTTAGAGAAAAACCGAAAATTTTTCAGATTCATTTGTTACTTCATCTTGTGAATAAAATCTCGATATTTATTTTGAAATTTTTACTATCAAATACTTGGTTAAGAATTAATCTCTTTTGTTTACAAATTTTGAAGTAAAAAATCGAGTTTTGATTCAAAAGATGAAACCTTCTGTCGAAAATGGAATAATGTTTAACAAAATAGTTAAATTTTTAAACAACAAGTTAAGTTTTCATTCAAAAAGCTGAATCTTGTACTAAAAAAAGGCATTTTAAATAAAATGCATGAACTTTACGCAAAAGAAATTTACTTTCCTCCATTTCTTATTTTGTCGACGAAAAATTAATGTTTAATCATAATTAAATTTTCGACAAAAAAGATTAATTTTCTGGTAGTTTAAAAAAATAAATTTTTTTAAAATAACAAAAATAAATTCTACAAAATAGTTAAATATTCAGAAAACAAATTTTGTCAACTAAATTGGTGAATCATCAATCAAAAAAACTAAATTTTCAACAAAGTAGTTCCACTTTCAACCAGAAAAGTTGAAAAAAATCATGAAAATTATTTGAAATTGCTTTAAATTATTGAAATTAATTGGAAATTCCTTGAAATGTTTTAAATCATCCTAAAATACTTCAAATTCTTTAAAATCTCCTGAAATTTGTAAAGCTCTCGAAAGTTCCTTTTAATTGTAAAAAAACGCTAAAATATTTCAAATCTTTTACTATCTCATACTACATTATTTATATCAATTGAAAATGCCTTGCAATCCATTAAAATATCCTAAAATATATTAAATCTTTCAAAATCTCGTATTGAATTACCGTAATCCATTGCAAATTCCTTGGAACATTCTTAAATACTCTCAAATATTGCAATACCTTCCAAATCTATTGAAATACCTAGAACTTTGTTTAAAGATTTCAAAAGTAGCCTAAGTAACCTAAGTAACCTAAGAACTTTTTTTGTAAATAAAATATCGAGCTGAAACTTTGGGAAATGTATTAGAGTAAAATAAAGTATGTTTAGGTACTGCATTTTAGTACGAACTTCACTGAAAATTATTTCATCTTTTTTCTGAACCTCAACATTTTTTGAACGTTCGAACTTTTTTTATACATAAAATATCGTCTCAAACTTTGAGAAATGCAAGAGCCGAAAGAAAACTACGTTTAAGTACAAAGCTTAACAATAAAAGATGTAAAAAAATATATTTTAACAATCAATTCCA
>NC_046665.1:30259582-30260808 GCF_010883055.1 Belonocnema kinseyi | reverse complement strand
TCTTCTAACTAAACGTTTTACCTAATCCAAGCGTACACTTTCTTTGAGTTTAATATATTCTCTATTCACTCGTTCGCCTCAAGAATTTTTTTTCCGTGTACGAACGCGAACCTATTTTCTGAGGCAGAGACCTCCTAAAAATTTAAAATATAAAATTTCTAAAACCAATTGCTTGAGGCAAATAACCATAAAACTATTCTCAACCGACATTGTAAAATTTCACTGTGACTCCAGACGTCACGAGCGAGATAAATTTCTCGTACCCAGGGCCAAGAAGTTGGACGGTGAAATTTTATTGACCCTGTCACTCACCTTAGCTGTTTAGGAGTGGACGAGTGTAAATTCGCTCGAAACCTGTTCAGAAAACGGCTAAGCCTGCATGCCAGGTAAAAGAAAATAGTTTCCCAAATATTTTGTCAGCCTTCGGTAGAGGCTATACTTACGTCTCGACCCAAAGTGTCGCCTTGAGACAAATATCTCTCTCGCTCTCAGTAGAGCGCTCTCTTTGTCCCTCTTAGTAGGAGTATTGGAACACCTGGATTCCGAGGGCGCCTCGATTCAGGTTAGTTACCGCGCGTCAGGTGCATCACCCTTTTATGGTGACACCTCATTGTAATAAAAACTAATTAACCATTATAGGGCTTAGGATCCCTTTTCAATAAACCTACAAATATTGACTGATTATCATTAAGGCTTAGCTACGGTCATAATAAACCCTTACTAGGTCAGTAGGACTAGTTCCATAAGGTCATTGACCATTTTAAACAGGTGTATTGTTGTATTAAATGAGAGATTCCTTCGAATGCTAGGAAACGAGTTTTAATACTCAGAATTTCAGACTATGTTTTAACAAATGAACGAAGAGCTTCGATAGCTTCTTATTTTTGAATTTTAGAATATAAGATTATTAGAATTGTATCGAGTCCTCAATAAAAAGGTTGGATACTTACGACGTCGTTGTAGGATAGTGTTTTTAGGGCAATTACCCTTCTTTACCAAAAAGAATAAATTTTCTTAGTCAGGGCAAATAAAAGATTGTGTAATTTAGAATAGGAATTTTGAATAAATCAACATTTTACTTAAAATATCCTGCCTTTACTCCGTGCAACCCTCTCATTACAAATTTATTTTACAAACAAGAATCATCCGGGGAGATTCTTTCTCTTTTAGATAGCCTTAGGGTGAACTTAGAGCACTCACCCCTTTACATGCTATATTGACAGCAT
>NC_046665.1:30257070-30259482 GCF_010883055.1 Belonocnema kinseyi | reverse complement strand
CATTAGAAGTCAAAGGATTGCTACATATTTTCAAAGAATTAAGAATCTTTGCCAAAAATTTCTAAAATTTGAAAAAAAATGTATTTCGAATATGCTATAAGTTTTTTAAATTTTGGTTCAAAACATCTGGTTAACGAACTTAAACTTTATTTCGGTACCCTTAAAAAGTATATCAAAAATTGATCTGATTTCTATAAAATACATTCTGAAGGATCAAAAAAGGTTAAAGCTATGTTAAACATTCCAGAACTAATGTCTATCAAACTGTACTTTAATTAATACTGTACTTGGTAGTTGACATTTTAATGGACATAATTGTAAAAAAATATGAAACGTTAGATAAAGATTAATGAACAGTTGGGTAAAACCCGGTCGAAGACTCGGCGGAAAATATAAGAGAGTTTACAGGAAAGTCACAAGGAAATCACTCACCCTCGAGAAACTTTAGCTACCAGTTTGGTAAACCGACAGCTTACCTGAATAAAAAAGAACTTATACGCAATCAACATTTAACGCGTTCCATCGCTAATGACGTAAGCCTCACGGCTAACCTAACAGTTGGTATACCGGAAAAAAATATCGAGCATAAAGTTAAACTAGGAGTACGTCATGGCCGTGCAAAAAATATCTAGTACCGGTTTCAGCAAAAATTTTTATTGTAACATTAAATGGCTGAGCCGGTTTTTTAATTTATGAGAAGTAAGTAAGAGCATTGGATAATTTTTTATTTAAAAGGTTCTAACCTTGAAACCGTAAATTATTGAATTTTTAATATTTTAAATGTTTGCATCGTCTACTTCCTTAAATCTTTTGGATGTAAAGTATGCAAGCCGTTAAAATTGAGCATTAAAAACCCGAAAATTAAGTTCATATAAAATCTCTGAAATCAAATTAGGTTAGAATTTCAGGAATTAAATCGAATATGCATAGTATTCATTAATTACAGTGTATTAAACTTTTGCATATAAAAACATGAATAAAGTTCCGTTAAGCTAGCAGAACCACATATAGCAAAAAATTAATTTTTCAAAATTTCTTTGCTCTATAATTTAGAGCTAATTTGGGGCTCTGGGAATATAATAATGAAAAACGAACAAAAATTGTGAATATACATGATATTTGAATTCAACAAAAAATTGTTCAAACAATTATTGTTTAAATAAATTTGCCAAAAGTTATTTTATTTTTGTTTCTTTTGCAAAAAATACTAGAGCCCAAAATTTAGGACTAAAGGCCCAAATTAGTCCTCAATGAACCCTAAATTATGCGAGGGGTAAAAATGGGTTTTGTGGTTTTCTTCACGTCATGAGGGCATTAGGGCATTAGGGCATGAATTGAGCCCTTAATGAACCCTAAATTAGAATGCAAAGAAATATTGTCCAAGTAATTTTTTTCTATGTGTGGTAAGGCTGGCTTAACGTTAAGATAGCAGAACCACAGATTTAAAAAAAATGCGTATCATCAAATTTGCTGATAGGACATTAAGTGAGTCCTAAATGAGCCCTAAATTATTGTGGAAAGAAAAAATGCTTAAGTCGTTTTTTTTTCTGTGTGGTCCTGCTAGGTTAACGTTAAGCTAGCATTACCACAGGTTTTTTCGAAAAATTGCGGGGCATTAAATTTGACAATAGGGTATTAAGTGAGTCCTAAATGAGCCCTAAATTATAGAACAAAGAAATTTTGAGAAATTAATTTTTTTCTATGTGTGGTTCTGCTAGCTTAACGTTAAGCTAGCATGACCACCGGCATTAAATTTAGCAATAGGGCATTTAATTAGCCCTAAATGAGTCCTAAATTCCCTATATTTTTTCAGTCCATTTTTGCAATGTAGTCCTGCCAGCTTAATGGACCTCAGGAATAACATACATAACTTGAGAACATTTTGAATATCTCTTCCTGAAATAAGTCTGTGTTCAAGATTTGCATTTGAAGATACTTTAATTCTTAATATGTGCAATTTATCATGCAGTTGTAATTATTTTTTTACATAATTAAATTTTAAATACGCACAATCAAACACTCTACAATATTAAAACAAAAATGTTGGAAAATTTTGTAGATCTACTCTAAACTCAAGTTTTTAACACTACATCTTCCAAATTAAAGAAATTTGTATTCTGTATCATCAGAACTAAAACGGTTCGAATGGTGAAACTTGCATAATTTTCAATGTTTAATTTTAAAAAGGCCTAATTTTTCGATTTTAAAGATGTATAAATCAAAATTCTTTAATTTGAGTGATTTTTAAGATAATTAGTCAAGTTCTAAATTCTAATTCTTCCAAATTGAATAAGTACAAATTTGCAAAATTAAGGATATCCACAATTTTAATTTATAATTACAAATTAGTAGTTCTCAACCGAAGAAACAAGCCTTCACGATGCGACCAACGAAAAATAAAAACAAGTCTTT
>NC_046665.1:30253481-30256970 GCF_010883055.1 Belonocnema kinseyi | reverse complement strand
TAAAAATCCTTCATAATATCTTAAAATATTGTTTAATTTAGTTTAAATCTTGTTTAATCACATAAAATATTCAATAATAATAATTTGTGATATTTCTAACATCTGAAATCTTATTACATATATTATTATGAGCGTAGCAGTATTTTTTATAGAATGGTTCAAATTCAGGTCGGCACCCAGAGCAGGTGCGTTGGCCTAAAGTCGGACCGACTTTGGCCCGCCGTAGATCGGCAGCCAAAGTTGGGCCACCTTTTATATTTATAGGATACTTTTGTCGGCCCAACCTAAACAGCCAACGTTGGCAGACAACGTGGCATCGACTGTTAGCCCAACTTTGGCCCGAACATGGACCAACCATCAGGGCAACTATGGAAAATCTTTCGTTAAAGAGTAATTCCGAATACTGATCCAACTCTGGGCCAAAATCGACCCAGAGATCGGCATGATGGGATTGACAAAGTTCTGAAGAAGTTAAGCCGAATTTTGGCCCAATAGCGATCCAAATACGGACCAACCATCGGAGTAACTATGGGTCGTCTTTTTTTAACGAGCAGCGCAGACTACCGGCTCAACTCTGGGCAAAGTCGTCCCAGAGATCGGCATGAAGGGATTTAGAAAGTTCTGAAGAAGTTAGGCCGACTATTGTCCCAGCAATGGTCCAAACATGAACCAACCCTCGGGGAAACTATGAGACATCTTTTGTTAACGAGTAACGCCGACTATCTGCCCAACTCTGGGCCAAAGTCGGCCCAGAGATCGGCATAAAGGGATTTAAAAATTCTTTTTAATGAAAAGAGAAACAAAATTATAAATGAATTTCGAAATATTTCAAGTAATTTTAAAGAATTTTAAAACATTTAAGAAGAATTCAAAAAACAAAAGAGTTTTCAAGAGATTTTACAGACTTTATTGGCCTAAAGTCGGACAGACTTTGGTCCGCCGTAGATCGGCAACTAAAGTTGGGCCACCTTTTATAATTATAAGATACTTTTGTCGGCCTAAACTAAACAGCTAACGTTGGAAGACAACGTGGGACCGACTGTTGGCCCAACTTTGGCTCGAACATGGACCAACTATCAGGGGAACTATGGGAAATCTTTCGTTAACGAGTAAATCCGACTACTGGCCTAACTCTAGGCCAAAGTCGACCTAGAGATCGGCATGAAGGGATTGAGAAAGTTCTGAAGAAGTTAGGCCGACTATTGGCCTAACAATGGCCCAAACATGGATCAATCATCGGGGCAACTATTCGACATCTTTCATTAACGAGTAACGCCGAATACTGGCCCAACTCTAGGCCAAGGTCGGCCCAGAGATCGGCATAAAGGGATTTAGAAAGTTCTGAAGAAGTTAAGCCGACTATTGGCCCAACAAGTGATTATATTTGAGAAGAATTAAAAAAAAGCAAAAGAATTTTCAGGAAATTTTAGATACTTTCAAATACTTTTTATGAGTCCAAGAGATTTTCAGTGATTTTAAGGGATTGTGTCCCATTTCAATGGATTTAATATGTTTTAAAAAGTGAGTAGAGGAATTTAGAATCTTAGAAAGCATTTAAAATGATTTTAAAAAAATCAAAAGAGTATAAGGATTTGCATGTAATTTAAAAATATTTAAAAATATTTAAACAGACATTCAGGAATTTCAAGGGATTTAACCGGAGTTATTTGATTTTGAAAATTTTTGAATTTACAAACGAATTTTTTTAAATCTTTCATAATATCTTAAAATATTTTTAAATTTAGTTTATATCTAGACAAATCACATAAAATATTCAATAATAATTTGCACTATTTTAAAAATCTGAAATCTTATTACATATATTATTATCAGCGTAGCAATATTTTGTATAGAATGGATCAAAGAAATTTGCAGACGGCCATTCACAGCTGTCTGTTATATTTCAGATTTTTTTGTAATACTACCAGCTAGGTTAGCCGAGAGGCTTTAGGCGTTAGGAATTAGGAATTCGAAACTTATAGTGTTCGAGCCCCAAGACGAATAAGAATTTTCATAGCGTGGGATTACAAACAGTGTCGTAATTGTATTATATTTATTAAACTACCCATCGTATTCTCTACTATAAGATCATTTCTATAAAATTTAATGGATATTTTTTTCCGTGTAATTGCTATAGTTGGCCCGATTTTGGTAATGGATATTTTACCGATAGTCGGCTAACATGGTCGGGCCAACGTTATAATTTCGCTGTTGGGCCGAATTCTAGTAGTGATGGTTGGGCCAACCATGGTAGCCAATAGTCGGGAAACAGAGTTGGGCCATAGTTATCATTTCGGTATATTGGCCAATGCCTGGTTGGCAAAGTTAGCCCAACTCCGAGAAAGTTGGCCCGACTATGGCTCAATGGAAAATTCGCACCTGGGAAGCGAATAAAAATTTTCATAGCGTGAGATTATAAACAGTATAGTGATTGTATTATATTTATTAAACTACCCATCCTATCGACTACTATAAGATTAGTTCTAAAAAACTTAATGGATATTTTTGGGCCGTGTAATTGCTATAGTTGGTCCAATTTTGGTAATGGATATTGTATTAATGGTCGGCTAAGATGGACGGGCCAAAGTTACAATTTCTCCGATGGGCCTACTTCTGGTAGTCATGGTTGGGCCAATCATGGTAGCCAATAGTCGGCAAACAGAGTTAAGGCATAATTATCATTACAGTAGTTAGCCCGGCTTGTAATTGCCATTGTTGATCCGATATTGGCAATGTATGTTTTGCCGATAGTCGGCTAATATGGTCGGGTCAAAGTTATTATTTCTGCGTTGGGCCGACTTCTAGTAGCCATGGTTCGGCCAACCATGGTAGCCAATAGTCGGCAAGCAGAGTTCGGCCATAGTTATCATTTCGGTATGTTGGCCAATGCCTGGTTGGCAAAGTTAGCCCAGCTCCGAGAAAGTTGGACCGACTATGGCCCAATGGTTATATATATATATATATATATATATATATCCTGAAAAAAAATGTTCTTGAATCAAGTAAATGTTACTTGATTCAAGTCAATTGCAGGTACGAATGGGGACGATAGAATATGAGTGTGTTCCAAATAAATAGTTGCTACCGTATGCTTGGAACAAGCATACATTTTCTTAATCTGAGAAAATGTCATTTGAAAGCTGAAAGTGTTCTACGTTAATGAGCTGGAAGACGTTTATGCAAAAAAAATTGTGCTTAGCAGACTGAAAAATGTAAAAGAAAGTAAGGATTTTCGGCTACATTTAAGAACAGTCAAGTTTCGCATGTGCGAATTTTCCATTGGGCCATAGTCGGGCCAACTTTCTCGGAGTTGGGCTAACTTTCCGACCAGGCATTGGCCAACATACCGAAATGATAACTATGGCCCAACTCTGTTTGCCGACTATTGGCTACGAGGGTAGTTCAATAAGTCCTTAGAATGACCAACATATGGCGCGCGAATCGCTCCAAATCATCTGTTTTCAGTCAGCACCACTCCCGACTAGATAT
>NC_046665.1:30241037-30253381 GCF_010883055.1 Belonocnema kinseyi | reverse complement strand
CACTTTTCTGAAGGATTAAAAAAACTTGAAAAGCGATTGACCAAGTGTATAGAGCTCCAAGGAGATTATGTTGAAAAATAAAAAAAAATTTACCCAGAAAAAGTTGTTTTTATACTTCATTCTAAGGACTTATTGAACTACCCTCGTACCATGGTTGGCCCGACCGTGACTAATAGAGGTCGGCCCAACGGCGAATTTATAACTTTGGCCCGACCATTGGTACAATATCCATGACAAAAATCGGACCAACTATAGCAATTACACGACCCAAAAATATCCATTAAGTTTTATAGAACTAATCTTATAATAGAGGATACGATGGGTAGTTTAATAAATATAATACAATTACTATACTGTTTATAGTCGCTAGCTATGAAAATTTTTATTCGCCTTGGGTTTCGAACCCTATAAGTTTCGTATTCCCCATTCCTAACGACTAAAGCCTCTCGGCTAACCTAGCTGGAAGTATTACAAAAAAATCTGAAATATAACCGAAAGCTATACATGGCCGTCTGCAAATTTCTGTGAACCATTCTATACAAAATATTGCTACGCTGATAATATTACTTTAAAATCTTAAAAGTCATTTAAATTCTACCGAAATTCCTCAAAAATTCTTTGAAATGAATTAAAATCTCTCAAATTCATTAAAAATATCTTGAACTCTTTTGAATATTTTGAAATCTTTCAAAATTCGTTTATAAATTAAAAAAACTATTAAATCAAATAACTCCAGTTAAGTCCCTTGAAATTTCTGAAAGTCTGTTTAAATACATTAAAATATTTTTAAATTACATGAAAATCCTTAAACTCTTTTGATTTTTTTAAATCATTTAAAATGCTTTCTAAGATTTTAAATTCCTTCACTCACTTTTGAAATCATATTAAATCCATTGAAATGGCACAAAATCCCTTGAAAACACTAAAAATCTTTCGGACTCATAAAAAGTATTTTAAAGTCTCTAAAATCTCTTAAAGATTCTTTTGCTTTTTTTAATTCTTCTTGATTATTTTAAACTTCTTTAAAATTACTTGAAATATTTCAAAATTCATTTATAATTTTTTTTTCTCTTTTCATTAAAAAGAATGTTTAAATCCCTTTATGCCGATCTCTGGGCCGACTTTAGCCCTGAGTTGGGCCCTTAGTCGGCGTTACTCGTTAACAAAAGTTGTCTTAGAGTTGCCCCGATGGTGGGTCCATGTTTGGACTATTGTTGGGCCAATAGTCGGCCTAACTTCTTCAGAACTTTATCAATATCTTCATGCCGATATTTGGGTCGACTTTGGTTCAGAGTTGGACCAGTAGTCGGATTTACTAGTTAACAAAAGATTTCTCATAGTTCCCCTAATGGTTGATCCATGTTCGGGCCAAAGTTAGGCCAACAGTCGGTCCCACGTTGTCTGACAACTGTGGCTGCTTAGGTTGTGCTGACAAAAGTATCTTATAAATATAAAAGGTCGCCCAACTTTGGTTGCCGATCAACGGCGGGCCAAAGTCGGTCCGAATATGGGCCAACGTACCTGCTCTGGGGGCCGACCTGAATTCGCACCAGGGTTGGAGCATTATTTCTTATACAAGGGGCGATAGGAAAAATTGGAAAAAACTCATGAGTATGAGAAAAACTGTTGTGAACCAGTTGCAGTTGAGAAATTAAAAAAAATAATAAAAATTGTTGCTTAAAAGTACAAAAATGTGCAACTATATTATCTTCAGTTTTAATACAGATATTAAAGCGATTCAAACTGCAAACTGTAATGGATAGGCTGTGTATTTATTTTCAATCACCCGTAAGGATGTGTTAGTCTTATTTTTGGTGAAAATCGCGATATTTTCAGACATTTTTTTTGTTCACAGAAAAAAATAAGACGAACACATCCTTCCGGGTGATTGAAAATAAATACAGAGCCTATCCATTACAGTTTGTAGTTTGAATCGCTTTCATATCCGTATTAAAACTGAAGATAATATAGTTGCATATTTTTGTACTTTTAGGCAACAACTTTTATTATTTTTAAAATTTTTCAACTGCAACTGGTTCACAACAGTGTTCCTCATACTCATGGACTTTTTCGAATTTTTCCCATCGCCCCTTGTATATGAAATAATGCTCTAAACTTGACTGTTCTTAAATGTACCCGAAAATCCTTACTTGTTTAACATGTTTCAGTCTGCTAAACATAAATATTTTTTACAGTAAAACGTCTTCAAACTCATTTACATAGAACACTTTGAGCTTTTATATAACTGTCTTTTTGTTGCGCTAGCATTTTTTTTGACTGAGTTGTTAAGCTTCAAAGGCAGATGCCTATAGTTTTCTCGCCGCTACCCAGGTGCGAATTGAACGTCGGCCTACGGTCGGGCCAACTGTCGGACGGTTGGTCCAACTTTGTGCGCCACTGGTCGGGCCAACCAGCTAAATTATAACGGTCAACCGCCTTTGGCTTTTCCACATCGGGCCTACATTTGGTCCCATATATGCGCCATCTATAAAGATAACGCCGGCCCAACCTTCGAAAAAAAATAATTTAAAAGAAATTATTTTGCAAATTATTATCATATAATGTTCATTTTTTTATCATTTTCAAATACATAATTCGCACACACGGTTAATTACACTATAAATCGCACGCGTTAACGCTTTAAAAAATCTTACTCGAAAATGATTCAAACCCTACATAAACTACCTAAACATGGGGTTTTTATAGAGTCACATTATTTAAAAATATTCCAATATTATATAATAAAAAAATGTGTAAACAAATTATTTGTTGCAAGAATGTTTTGTACAATTTTCCATAATTTTACGTTTTTAAGTTATATTGCGAGAAATTTCGATAAAAACAACATGATGATTAAGATATTTTTCTTGATAATATTATTTAAAAAATTACAAACAAATTTAATGAATAAATGCATTAGTCAGGCATTTATCGGCAATCAATTTTTTTTCAATATCAGTCCTGTCAATTGTAAACTTTATGACAATTTAAGCAACATTTATAATTGGTTGATAGATTTAATGATTTTTTTAAACAATTCTAATTAAAAATTGCATTATCCAGGCATTTGTGAATATAAAAAATTCAACTTTTTAATTAGGAACTTCACAATAATTTCAGAAAAATTCTTATTTTTTATTAATTTTATTTTTTTAACAAATTTAATAAACAAATTCACTATTGGGACATTTGTCAACGGAAAAATTAGTTTTTTTTTCGATTTCAGACTTTCATCGGGATCTTCATAAGAAATTCAGCAACATTTATAGTGAGTTGATGCTATGAAAATTACAATATAACTTTAAAAAACACAAACTTATGGAAGATCGCAGAAAAAATTCTTTGAACAAATAATTTTTTCATAATAAATTTGCTTGTTTATTGTATAATATTGGAGCATCTTTAACTAATGTTACTATATAGAACTAACGTGATTTTCACATAGAAAAAATGGCATTTTTTTCCTCGTACTTATTTATTTATAAGAAATTGAAAACCTGATTTAAAATATTTAAAAAATTATTATGATTCTCATTTTAAAGTGTATAGGTTATTCGTTTTAAAATATTATTGGATAGGAAATGTACTCGTAAATTAATAAATTTTGAATGCCTTGTTCTCGCATGATTTTTTTAAAGCAAATTGTTATATTTTCCTAATAAAATAATTTAGAAAGAGGGTTGACCATTTGGGAATCTATACTTTGAAAATATTCAGCGTTCGATGCTTTTTTGCAATTTTTAAATTTTGCAGGATTTACAATTGACTTTATTATATATTAAAATAGATCAATTTTGAATATGTAGCAATATTCAATTAATAATTCTGAATACTTCATTTCCACATTTTTAATTATGATACTGTGTCACAATTTAACAAAGTTTTTTCATTTTTGTTGATTTGAAACTAAAGTTGATAATTTAAAAGATACTTAAATAATAAATATTTACCCTAAAACGCTCCTTTTTTTGGTTATGAATTTTTAATGATTTATTTTGAATATTTATAAATTTCTACGAGTAACACACCAATTCGATCTCCTACTAATACGAGCAGATCAACTGTGGCTCAAAGGATATCTATCGAAATGAAGTAGGTTATGTGCACCCAATGTTACGGGCACATGTCACGTCGACGGACGGGCCAACTCTTGACCACAGTCTGGCCGACGGCACTTTCACGGTATTTTTATAGCAATTAACTAGAGTTTATCCGACGGTCTGCTCATACCCGGGCCAAGGTTTTACCAATCATTGAGTGCATGAAGCTGATTTATGACAATTCGACTGCTGCATCCAGAGTCGAACCGACTGCATTATTGCGGTCGTACCTACCAATCTGCCACAATTTATCCGATTGTCGTACCACAGTTGGGCCGACGATCGGCTTTTCGCTTGTAGTCGGCGTCCGTCGCCAACTTCGGTACGACCATGGCAGCTTGAAAACTTCTTAGTCGGCCCAACTCTGGCTACCGTAGATTGGTTACCATAGCAGGGCCGTCTTTGGGCGGATGGTCAAGTTCTGGCATCCGACCGAGTTTCGCACCTGGGTAGTAGTGCCTCAACTGAACACTATTTTGCTCAACGAAAAAAAAAAATTGTTTTCGAAATTATTGTTAGATAATCTTCATTTTTTACACGATTAAAATACGTAAGTCGCGCAGACTATTTTACTTACACATATAATCGTACGCCTAGACGCTTTGAAAAATCGCACTTGCCGAGGATTGAACCCTACCTAAACTACCCAAACTAGTGTGTCCTAACAGCGCGCTCTACTGACTTCGCTATCGAAGCAATATTGTGTCTCGGTGACAAAATCTCGGGTAAGAATTTCAAGGAAGGGTCGTACCAAGTCGTATGTTGAGCCTCAACCAACTTCAAACTGAAAGTTGTCGAAAACTTTAATATACCATTTTTTATTTGGAAAAATTTTAAAATTGAATTTTACTTATTTCAATAAAGGATCGATATTTTTTTTCTTAATATATTGAAAAATATTATAAAATATCGCAAAATAATGAACAATAAACAAAAATTCTCCATAAAATGCGCAGTTTTCAGTTTATCCAATTCTTTTATTGTATATAATACTCTCTTCCTCAATTTTTAATGCAAAATAACATTTCTTAAACAATAATTTGAAATATGTGAAAAAGTGAAGTAATTTTCACTTATTTAACAAGGCATTTAATACTTGTTTTTTTTTTAATATTTAAAACGCTTAAAAACAACAATTAAAAATATGCAACGAATAATTAAACTTCACTTATTTCACAAAGGGCTCAATACTTTTTTCTTTGAAAATTTAATCCCCTTAAAAACCATCTAAAGCATATAAAAAGTAAAGAACTTTGAGTTGAAAAACGCTTCAATAACCTCAGTGATAAATAAATATTTTCTGATATTTAAAAACCTTTGTAAAACGTACAGTTTTCGATTTATTTAATTCTTGTATAATACTTTTTAACTCAGTTTTTAATTTAAAATAACAATTCCCACAAAATAATAAAAAATATGTAGAAAAAATTGATCGCTAGTTTAAATATTACCTATTTAAAAAAGTGCTGGATACTTTATTTTTCTTTCAAATATAAAATACTTCGAAATCAGAAGAAACAAGAATTCTGTAATCGGATGAAAAATATTTGCTTGCTTTCTCCTTGCATTCTCAATTATTTTATTTAAAAAATGTTTAATTGTCAATTTTTTAATTGTTATTTTATAAAATGAAATGAATTCTTAATAAAATTTTTAAACATTATATTGAATTCTTTTTTCTTAAATATTTTGCTTTAAAAACGCATAACATTTTTTTGAATTATCAAGCAAATGTACTATTGGTATTTTTGAGCATTTTCTAAAGCTTATAACTTTGTTTTATGCTGTCATATATTTATTTTTTATTATTTACATAATAAAAAAGAATTATGTAAGTATATGTGTGATTGCCAAAAATTTATCCATTTGTGGTTCAAGACATTTTTTACTCATACCTTTCATGAATTTTGCCATTTTTGTGATTTTCAAACTGCTATTATCGAACAAGAAAATTGCGTGTAAACAAAATACAACTATGTCTTCCAACTCTAATTTAAATTAAATAAGGTTCACACAACCACATTTTTAACCTTTTAAAAAATTATTTTAATCTAGCTGAATCCAAAAAATAATTTTTTTTATTGAATGAAGAATTCCTGTATTTAGCAGGAATATTTATTGTTATTTTCAAGTTTGGATGTTTTTTTGTTACTTTGAACACTACACAAAACTAATTTCAGGGTGGCCGTTTTAATCGAGGAAAAAAATTCCCAGTCATTTTCCGATTCACAGAAATGTTTCACGGTTAAACAAATTTGAAATGGTTTCATTTTAAGAAGATTAATACATACAAATAATCAGCGAAAAAAATCATAGATGCAGTACATTAATAACCTTTTAATAATTTCAGAAACGAAATGACTTTTGAGTCTTGCATGATTGTTTCAAACTCCTATCTACATTTGCATAAATAAAATTGATTATGTCTACCAATGTTTTAAATTTTATCAATATTATTGAATTTTAAAATAATTGTCAGCGAAGAAGAGAACCAACTTCATACCATGACAAATTGTCGATTATTATATTTAATAAGATACTTGTGCAGCAAGAGGTAAATTAATTTAGAACAATATTTTAATTTTCATAGTATGTGTGCGATGTCTATTATATCAAGTTTACGGTCCTTATGTTGAAAAAACTAGTGTGTTTCTATCTTAATAACATAGGTATCTTTAAAGTAAATCTGACATTCGTTACAAATTAATAATACAGCCACACAAAAAAATAAGTGTGCGGACCTGGCAACAAGACACACGTATTCCTATGGATTTTGGGGCGCTGAATTCAAATTCGGTATCAAAAATCACCCATCACGTCATGGTTGAGCCATAACCTCAAAAAATGACGAAAAATCATGCACTGAGGCAAATAAATTTCAAAATAATGCTAGTGATGCAAATTTTCACTTCAAAAACATGTCGACAACTGCGAAGGATCAACCCTTGCTTGATATCAACTTATTTAACATAACTGTACTAAACAGAACCTGACCTCACCTAACCTGAATTAACAGAAATTTATTGAACTACACGTAAAGCTCTGGAAGCATATTTTCCCAGTAGCAAATGTGTGCTACATCGAATGGGTCAACTCGATCCCAACCTAGAAATAAATCTAACCTAGCCTAACCTACCCTAATCTAACCTCACGAAACACAATTAAACTGATTGTGTTGTCCCGTTGTGTTTGCGGTACCGTTTGAATCAGCTTGGGCTTAACCTGCAAAGAGGTCAAACCTATCCTAACCTAAAAAAACCTGACCTAACCTAACCTGACTTAACTTCACGTAACGCAATTAAACCCATTGTGTTGTCCCGTTGTGTTTGCGGTAACGTTTCATTCAGCTTCGGCTTAACCTACATAGTGGTTTAACTTATCCTAACCTAACAAAACCTGACCTAACCTAACCTAGCCGAATGAAATTCAACCACACGTGTAGCTATGTAAGCGTACGGTTCTCAGTCTTAAATTTGTGCTATATTTAATAGGTTAACTCGATCTTAACCTACAAATGAAGAAAAAAGGACACGTTATAGCAGGCAGAAAATAGACTGAAGTAGGTAGTTTTAAGTTACTTCAAATGAGTAATGTGCGTCTAAATTTTGAAGCACCTGTAGTACAATGAAATGAATTTTATTGTGTTACAACGGGAACACTAAAGTTAAGTTTTGTTGTGTTAAGCAAAATTTCGTTAGGTTCTGTTCAGTTAGATTCATTTCTAGGTTAAGATCGAGTTAACCTATTAAATATAGCACATATTTAAGACTGAGAACCGTACGCTTACATAGCTACACGTGTAGTTGAATGTCATTCGGGTAGGTTAGGTTAGGTCAGGTTTTGTTAGGTTAGGATAGGTTAAACCTCTAGGTAGGTTAAGCCGAAGCTGAATGAAACGGTACCGCAAACACAACGGGATCACACAATCAGTTTAATTGTGTTTCTTGAGGTTAGGTTAGGTTAGGTTAGATTTATTTCTAGGTTAGGCTCGAGTTGACCCATTCGATGTAGCACACATTTGCTACTGGGAAAATGTGCTTCCAGAGCCTTACGTGTAGTTCAATAAATTTCTGTTAATTCAGGTTAGGTGAGGTCAGGTTCTGCTGGATAAAGTTATGTTAAATAAGTTGATATCAGGCAAGGGTTGATCCTTCACAGTTGTCGACATGTTTTTAAAGTGAAAATTTGCATCACTGGCATTATTTTGAAATTTACTTGCCTCGGTGCATGATTTTTCGTAATTTTTTGAGGTTATGGCTCAACAATGACGTGATAGGTGATTTTTGATACCAAATTAAAATTTTAGCGCCCCAAAATCCACAGGAATACGTGTGTCTTGTTACCAGATCCGAACACTTATTTTTTTTATGTGGCTGTATAATTATTTGAAGGAAAATACTCAAGCATTATTCTAAGAGAAATTATTTCTTCGCTGAATATATTAATTTTCTCGTCTCAAGAACTTCTTTCAAGTAGAATCAGCCAAGTAAATTAACCTACTCGATTTAATGCAATTTTTTTCCAGTGTATATATACAGGATGGACACGCTGGGGCTTACATACATGGCGAATCGAATGCTACCCGAATTGCACAATAGCAGGGGAAAAGCCATTATACAGGGGTATTTTCATATTTCGCGGCTATAAAGTTGCATTTGGATCGGCTATTCGGTCAATTCCGTGCATCTTCGGATCAAGTTTATCATAGTTTCCATGGTTGCGTTCGAAACTTCAAATGAATACATGTGTCAAAACAATATAGGTTATGTTACATAGTAATTACACATAATAAAAGTGTTTAATTAATAATGAAATCAGACATGTGAACTGAGAAGTATACGTCAATTTTTTTTTGTTCCAATAACATTATAGAATGTCTGCTGAGTGACAAATACTATAAAATAGTAATAATGTTCTGCGCTTCCAGTGGGCGAAGAGTTAATTGTGTTTGCCGCTTATTTACGGCATAAAAACAGGTATGTTATGAGTAGACAGGACAAGTTTTAACTAAAGTGAATGAAATACTATACGCGTAAACTTTAAATTGACATTACCTACATTTACTAGTAGCGATTAGGGCAAACAGGTGAATCTAAACATAACCTCGAAATAATGACAGATCGGCCCGGCATGTTTATTATACTTTCGATTGATTATTCTTTCCCAAATAAATGTTTGGTGGTTTTGTATGTTTATCACTGACAGAATCGGCAGTAATAATTTAAATAATTATTACTTATTAACAATTCAGCAATCATTACTTATTAATCATTTTGATAAGTTAAACATTATTTCATAATTTAAAATTTAATTACAGTTTTTTTTACACAGTTTGATCTTAGGAGAAATACACATCAGGAAATGCAGATAGAATTGGTGCATTTTAATCAACATTGTTGAAAAATCGTTTTACCTGGACCTTATCCCAAGCCTGGGGATTGATCAGCCTATAATTAATTATCTGAGTCATTTGAATGGTATAGGCGTATCAAAAAGATATCTAAGAGGAATTTAACTTGCCCGAATTTTAATTGATGCAAGTTAAATTGCCTCAAGATATTTTTCTGATACACCTATACCATTAAATTGACTAAGAAGTAATTTTAGTGGCTAATAAAATGCCAGTTTGCGAACCATATCCAGAGATAGCAATTTCGAAAATACAATAATTCGAAGAAAAATTTGGTCCAGAGAAAACATTTTCTAAAATAAAAATAACACATAAAAAGTTTAATAGTTAAAATTTGGGCTTGTTAAATTTCTTCCAGATTTTTTTTTCTTGATACAACGATACCATCAAAATGACTGAAAATTGATTTGAGGTGCTGATCAAATGCCAATTTGGAAATCAGGTCCAGATATAGCAAGTTCGAAAATAGAATAATAAAAAAAAATTTGGAATGTAAATATCCGCCTAAAATTTCGCTTCTAGATTTGTTACTGGTACAATCCTATCACCAACAAGTGTTTAGTTTATTTTATTGTTTGTTCACAGAAAATTTTGAGATGAGGTCCAGAGAAAACATTTTCTAGAATAAAAAAAATCCCTAAAAATTGTATCAATTAAAAATCGGGCAAGTTAAATTGCTTCGAGATATCCTTTTGATACGCCTATGCCATTAAAATGACTCAAATAATTAAATTTAGGCTGATCAATCCCCAGGCTTGGGAAAAGGTCCAGATATAACGATTTTTCAACAATGTTGATTAAAATGCACCAATTCTATCTACATTTCCTGCTATGTATTTCTCCTAGAATCAATCTGTGTAAAAAACAATGGTAATAAAATTTTAAATTAAGAAATATGTTTAACTTATTAAAATGATTAATGAGTAATGATTGTTAAATTATTAATAAATAATTATTATTTAAATTATTACTGTCGATACTGTCAGTGATAAACATACAAAACCACCAAACATTTCTTTGGTAAAGAATAATCAATCGAAAGTGTAATAAACATGCCGGGCCGATCTGTTATTATTTCAAGGTTATGTTCAGATTCACCTGTTTACCCTAATCGCTGTAAGTAAATTTAGGTAATGTCAATTTAAAGTTTACGTGTGTAATATTTCATTCACTTTATTTAAAACATGTCCTGTCTATTCATAACATACCTGTTTTTATGCGGTAAATAAGCGGTAAACACAATTCACTTTTCGCCCACTGGAAGCGCAGAATATTATTACTATATTATAGCATTTGCCACTCATCAGACATTCCATAATGTTATTGGCACAGAAAAAAATTGACGTTTACTTCTCAGTTCACATGTCTCATTTCATGATTAATTAAATACTTTTATTATCTGTAATGACTATGTAACATAACCTATATTGTTTCGACACTTGTATCCATTTGAAGTTTCGAACGCAACCATGGAAACTATGATAAACTTGATCTGAAGATGCACGGACTTGACCGAATGGCCGAGTCGAATGCAACTTTAAAGGCGCGAATTATGAAAATACACCTGTATAATGTCTTCTCCCCTGCTATTGTGCAATTCGGGTAGCATTCGATTTTCCATGTATGTAAGCACCGAACGCGTCCTCGGGTTGCGGATAGAGGGTCCCTGTACCAAGTGTTTCTGCTGAATATGGTTACAAAAATAAATAGGCAGTCGCGGAGAATTGTCCAGGGGTGGTCCCGAAGGAATTACCCCCTAGCGGAGGTGTGAAAACCGTGCCGAAAACTGAATGGCACCTGGGTGAGGTGTCTAGAACGGTGACTCTCGGATACCGGGCGACCTCTCAGAGTACGCAGCCTTATCCTTGCATGCGGGGCTCTACAAGGATGGACGAACACCTTTCCCTAGCTTCTCGTGGGAACAACAATGACAACACCAAACATAGTTGTAGTAAGTGCGGTTCAAAACAACAGAACGCGCAGGGCTCCCGACAATGGGTCGACCAACAATGCCGACCAATCTAGAGCTGGGGGAGCCAATGAAAATGGATTCAATGCGATGAATTCGCGGGATCTCGCGACATTTGGGTGGACGGAGCAACTGAATCACGACTTGCTAGAGCGCTACGATGCGAGTGTGGCCCGTGAACGGGGTTACATGGCACGGCTGCATGTACTGTGGTGCGAGAAACACCCGGAACTATCGGACTTTTCGCAGCAACGTCTGTGAAACCATGCTGAACTACTCCGTAAAAGGGGCTATGTAGGCGAAACCCCTACTCTACCACAGCTAGAACAAGCCGGCAATAAAGAAAGAGAGGCGACACTAAGACCAACCGCGGGCAGGCATCCAATAGATGAAGAGAGATGCTTTACGACCCGGAGAAACATCAACATCAAGGTTTCTCTCAAGTCTAAATATCTGGCTGAAATGGATGACGAGCTTCGTGGACATTTTTCCGGTGAATCCGACCTCTGGGCTATCAATTATTGTGTGTATAATGCAGCGAGAGCTTTGACCGATGCGAACCGTAAAACAAAACCAACGGCTGATCATAAGACCAAAAGACGAATGCGTCAACTTGCCATAAAGATAGGCTGGGCAAGACAGTACGCGTCCCGCATTCAATGTGTGATTGACTACATCACATCTGGCAGGAATTTTACCGCCAAGGATCGAAAGTTCACGCGCGAACTCCGGACCCGTTATCACACACTTAACAAGTCAAAGGTGCTGACCATCAGGCAGCATATTGTTGAGAGAATACGTGTACTATCTGACGCTAAGAGAAGTCTAGAGCGGAGGGAGAGGTGGGTCAGAGAAAATCAACAGT
>NC_046665.1:30238988-30240937 GCF_010883055.1 Belonocnema kinseyi | reverse complement strand
GAAGTGGGCAAAGGAGCATTTCTGTACAAAGCAGCGGAGGAGGCTGCTGAAACACTCGGACTTGACTTCAGTATTAGGGGTGAGCAAAATGCATCAAATCTCCTAAAAACGCGGATTAAGAAAGCACAAGAGAAAAACGTTCGTGAACAGCTCCTCGATAAGAGGATGCACGGTATCTTCCACAGAAATGTGAAGGATCAGTCAATGTCTTGTGAGCTAACGTTTGCTTTCCTTAAATCGCCCCGAGCATTTAGCTCACATACTATCTAGTTGTCCAACTCAGGCGGGAACGACCTACATTCAAAGGCACAATGCGGCACGAAGAGTGCTTTATTACCATCTCTGTCACTCCTACGGCATTCACCTTAATATCGCTCCTCTAAATGCTCCTAGGGAAAGTGAGTCAATTGTCGAGAATGAGAAATGCCGCATATACTGGAACTTTATATTCTCGACAATTGTTTCTGTTGCTCACTCGAGGCCTGACATGGTTCTTTTTGACTTCGAGAAGCGAAACATGTTCGTTATCGAATTTTCGGGACCAGCTGACAAAAACATCATAGCCAAGGAGAATGAAAAGAAAGAGAGGTATCGAGACCTTATAAGGGAATTGCAACGATTGTACCCGGAATATTCTGTTAAACTGATCGTCCTTATCATCGGCGCTCTTGGAGGTGCCAAGCTTTCACTTGCTAAGGGCCTAAAAAGCATCCCTGCGTGTCAACAATATACTAGAACACTTGCGGGAAAAATGCAGAAGGCGGTTGTCCTTGGGTCGCTCCGTGTTCTTAGGATGCACGAGGCTTTTGCTGGATCGTCGTATTGATTCCTTTACAGACTGTAACCACCTATCTCATGATTGTGAGACGTGGTTGTGGCTGAAATTTTACCGCGATTTCGCTGGAAGTGGGTGCAATTTTTCAGATTAGCACCTGCTCCCGGCGAAATCCTGCGGTTGTCCTTATGACAAATTTTTAATTATATATATATATAGGGAGCGTTCACATGTGATGCCGCGCTTTATTTCAAGCTTTTTCACCCCCCCCCCCCCCGTCTCCCTTGTCATGCGAAATCACGAATGAACGAGACCCCATCTATAATATAACTTCACGTTCGTTCGACCCCCTTCCTTTACATTTTTTAAAATAATTATAAAATACTTTTCGGAATTTTCTCAAATACGAGAATCAAATGTTACATGAACATAATCAAAAATGTAAATCTGATTATTAACAATTTTTTATCTTTTGCAGAGAAAATATCAAACAGCTAGGATATATATGGACTTAATACTTTTCAGGTAGTTAATTAAAAACAAGAAAACCCTCCGTGATATCGCGCGCAGAATAACTCGTCCCCCTGCCCCTCGGTGTGTGACATCATAAGTGAACGCTTTCTGTATATATAAATTCGCGTGCTCCAAAAATGCATTGCAAATTTTTTTCACTCTAGAGAGCAAGACACTTCCCAAAAAGTTTCCATTTCCAGAGAAACAAAATCTATAATTTTTTCTTTTTTAAAATTCTAATATTAACACGTGCCATTACGCACTTCAAAATCCCATTTAATTAATATGAGGAAATTTTGAACTTTCGAAATTGCGAGACTTTCGAATTGCTGAATTCGAATCGGGTTCCCTACGATTCGAACTGAACACGCCGAATGTCCATTCGAAGGACTTTTGAACTGTCCACTTCGAAACGTTTTTCTTACGATTCGAACTGAACGCGACGAATGTCGATTCGAAAGATTTTCAAACGGCCTACTTAGAATCGGTTTTCCTTCGATTCAAACTTAGCGCGTCGAAATTTGATTCGAAAGACTTTCGAAATGCCCAGTTCGAGGTTTTCTTTCTCGATTCGAACTGGCCTGTTCGAATTTCTTTTGAGTCGACTGTTGAAGCGCCTTTCATTTTGCACCAGGTCGGTTCAAAGCACTTTGTACAGTCC
>NC_046665.1:30231773-30238888 GCF_010883055.1 Belonocnema kinseyi | reverse complement strand
TTTTAACGGAAAAAATTTATTTTAAACAAAGTTGTTGAATTGTCAACCAATCAGATGAATTTTCGACCAAGAAAATTAATGATCTGCAAAAAAGACAAATTTTAAACAAAAACATTTTCAATTGGCAAACTCGAATTTTTATCTCTAAATAACAATGCAAAAATATTAATCTGGAACAACTTAAAATAAAAACAATGTAACTTTTATTTTTAAAAGTTTTTGGTTAAGAAATTGGTTTAATCGTTCAATTTTGAATGTTACGAACTGAAATTTTCTTGAAGTATTATCATTTTGAACCTTAAAAATAATTGCGTAATTTCTATTTTTTAACTAGAAGTCTCTAAAATGTTAAAATCATGACAATTTTAAAATGGTAATTTCGTATTTTAAAATAATTTAATTTAGAAAATTTTAAAATTAAAAGGTGTTAAAAGTTTGTGTTTTATACGTATGAATTATTGAGCGTTTAAATGAAATATTTCTGAATTAAAAAATTGTCAAGCTTCAGTTTGAAAAGTTTAAAATTCAAAATGTTCCCACATCAAAAAAATCATTTTCAGATTTAAAAGTTTGAATTTTCTAATTTCATCCTGAATTTTGAATTGGAACAGGAAGTTTTTCAAAGAAATTGTATGTATTTCTGAATTGGGTCAGAGATTTTTTGAAAAAAAAAAATTCAGAAATGGGACGAGGAATTCTACAGAATAATTAAAATTTTGAGTTCGGACATGAAAATTTGAAAAAGGAAGTATAATGAGGGTACATTATAAAAAGAATTTATATAATATATAAGTAACTATACATGATATTATAATTATAATAATATTATCTCAGCAGATATTAATATTAACATTAATATTAATAAGCTGTAAATTATTGTGCTAGAGTTTTAAACGTTTGAAGTTGAATTTCTCAATTTCACCGCGAAAATTTAAATAGTTTTTCCCAAGTAGTCCTGGAAAAAGTATAATATAACCAAATTCGAGGAAGCTATAGTTTGTAATTGTTTAATTCCAAATGATTTTTATAATCAAATTTTATAATTTCGAAAGTCCGGAGGCTATTTACACTTTTTAGGTTTAATAGATAATTTAAACGTTGAAAAACTCCAGGTCAATAATTTACAGCTAATAATTAATAATATTAATATAATTATAATATCGAAGAAAATAGTGATATAGAGGAGTGATATAGCCTAAGGACAAGAGGAACTGTAATATAGACACAGAAATATGTAATGATTTAATGATTTAATTATCATCTGTTCAGGTGAAAATTCGAAGAAAGAAAATATATATCTTCGTTTTATTTGAAAATTTAAGAGAGCAAAAGAATTTTGTATAAACGTGTAAGAGTATGCAATGAAGACAATTAATTCTATTCAATTCTATATATAATTATAATATCACATACTTAATAATATAATTTATTTTCATTATGTACAATAATATACACAATATAAAGTATAAGATATAATGAACACAATATAATGTACAACAAAAAATTAAACACGGCATTAATATTCTGATATTGCATATATATTTTTATTTTTAAATTGTGCGAAATATTCAAATATCATTAAAATCGCCAATTTCTTTTATTTCTTTTTAGTTTTGTTTTCTTTTTCAATTCAATTTTTTATCACATTTTTACTTGGAAATTGAACTATTCCATTTTTGGTTGAAACTTCAAGTATTATTTCAGTCTAAAAAAATTACATTTTCAACCCATTCAATTTGAAATTTTTTGATTAAAAAAATAAATTTTTGTTAATTATTAGCAATATTTTACCGTTCCTTTAAAACCAGCCATTATAAACAACTATTAAAAACTATACCAATATGAACAGAGTGGTTCGAAATAGAAACCCTTGAATTGTTAAAATTGTAATGAGCTAAATTTGAAGTTTGAGCGCTACAATTTTAATTTAGAATAATATTCCAAATTAATTTAAAACTTATATTATTTCAAATAATTTGAAGCACGATGTAGATTTTTGCAGATACAAGTATAGTACAATAGATAGTACAATTTCCAGATAAAAACTGTGCTAAATAATTGAATTGAACAAGCAAAAAAAAAAGAGATTTTCAACAAAATTGTAAAATTTTCAAGGGAAAAGGTGAATTTTTGACCAAGAAGATTAATGTCCTATTAAAAAACGATTTTCCATCTTAACCAATGTATACGATTAATTTTTAATCAATCATCTAATAGTTACATTTTCACATAAAGATAAATAATTTCAAACAGAAGAAATTAATTTTAAACAAAGATGTTAAATTTTCAACCAATCAGATGAATTTTCGACCAAGAAAATTAATGATCTACAAAAAAAGACAAATCTTAAACAAAATACATGAATTTTTAAAGAAATTATTTAATTTTGAAGTCAAAAAGACGAATTATCTACAAAAAGTTGAATTTTTTAAGCGAAAAATATGAATTTTTAATCAAAGAGTTAAACTTTTAACCATAATTAAAAAACGTTGTTAAAAAACGTATTTTTTTACAAAGTATTTCAACTTTTAGTGAAATAATCGACTTTTAGGCCCAAGAAGATGTACAGTTGATGTTGTAACCAAACAATTGCATTTTTGATCAAAAATGATACATTTTCAACCAAAAAGATTAAATTTATACTAAACAAGGTGAATTTTTAACAAAATAATGAACTTTCAACGAAATTATTTAATTTTAAAAACAAAAAGAGTATTTCCACCCAAAAATTATGATTTTAATTTTTAACAATATAGTTGCATTTACAACAGAACGACTTTACAACCAAAAAATATTTATAGTTGATAATTCAACCGAAAAATATAATTTTTAAGCAAAAAGTATAAATTTTCTATAAAACAATTTAATTTCTACAAAGAAAGACGAATTTTTAACAAAACACATGATTTCTTAACCAAAAATAGTATCGATTAATTGTCAGTTTGAAAAATGTATTTTCAACGAAAGAAATGAACCTTCAAATAAAAAAAAAAATAAAAATTTTTAAAAAGTAGTTAAACTTTTGATAGAAAAGAGGACTTTTTTGTACAAAAGAGTTAGATTTTCAACAAAATAATTAATTTTTCAATCAAATAATTGAGTTTTTATCCAAACGAGGTGAATTCCAAAATCGACAATTTCTTTAATTTCTTTCAAATGCGGATCAAGATATAAATAAGACTATTATAATATAATATAATTATAATATTATCATTAATAATATATGTATATATTTATATACATATAATAGTATTAATATTTATATAATTTATATTTTATACTTGAATTAACATAACCTCAAAATATACGTAAATAAAGAGGCGCGCGAAGTATTCAAATCATGAGAATCGCCAGCCCAGCATCGAAATCTGGAAATATTAAAATCCCAATCTCTTTATTTTATTTCAAATCAGATAGAGATATAAATAGAACCGCCGAAGTGTTCCGACCGGCAATCGTGCACCTTCGAGTTTTCAAATTCAGAAGAGGAGAAATGGGTTGCGCGCGCAACCCAGTCATTTATATCGTCTCCTACTCTATTCACACGGACGTAGCCCTGTCATAGCATTGGACCACATCTCGTTTCAAATCTGGGATCACTGACTGTGCTACGTCCTCAGCGAGATTCTTTTTGACCTACTCGTCACAGGTTTAACGTGTGTTCGTCCGTGCTCCCGGTCTCTCTCTCTCTCCGCCATCAATGATGGCGTCTGTTAGTGTATCAGGTGTGAGCCTATGAAATAAAATCTTGATTGGATTGTTTGCAACCTAATGTGTTCTCTTCTTACTTGTGAAGTGCCACAGTGAATTCCTTGCTATGAGATTGTATATCAAGTATCTATAACACCAACTCTCACACTGGTAACCTCGACGTGATAAAAGGACGCCTAAAACTCATCATGAGTTATCAACCTCTTCCGCTGGCTCCTGAAGCATCAGCATGCTTTTTCTTCAAGAAAAGTGAGTGAAAGATCTTCTGAAACAGTGAATATCAAAGAAGTGCACATTTTCTTTTTTAAAAAATGCCATACACCGGGTCGAACCACGCAATGTTTATATACACGGACGCCGCTCATGCATTATCCATCAACAATTTTTTGAAAGCATCAAGCACACCTTCCAAGCTGTCTCCAAGCCCCTCATCTGATGGGGGATAAAAACAAAAACCTGAAAATTCTTCAACGGGCATGGTGCCAGATTCCGGAGATTTTTTTCCTTTTTTTCCCGACGGAGGGAAAAAATTTGGAGCAAGCAGTCACCGCCTTCCAATGATGTCACTCCAGACGGCCGTTCTCTCTCCATTTCACCAACACACTCATACCTGAGAGGAAAGGCAGCACTTAGTAGGAAGTCAACCAAATCCAACACGGAGCATCTTCAACTTCCGAATATCGTCCGAACATCTGAATATCTTAAAACTTTTCTTCATTTTTTTTTTTACACCGTACGGAGGGCCTGCATGTTGTTACAATCAAAAATCTTGCTCTTCTCCGTGTAACTGCAACAGTGAAGCGAAAGACACTGATATTACAAACCATGATTTGCGTCAATTTACCAATAATGACTATGCCATAGATTCTAAACCACCTTGCAATCTCTTTTCACACTGAATCACGGTACCAACAGCGCATGAAAAGCAAATTTAAATTTCATTAGGGATCCCTACCCTTAATGTTAATTTTTTTTTTATATACACATGGACGGAATTTCTCTTTACTCCTGGAATTTCAGGCAACATTAACGCGGCATTTCCTATTCTGTACCTTCTCGCGAACGTAGTCACCTTTTTTATTTTACTTTAACTTTTTATTTCATTCTCGAAAAATTAAAAATCAAACATGGCCACCGAAGAGATGGCCACTCTGCGGGACGTTATAGAGGAAATGCGAACCTCACGTGAACACGCGTTACAGGAGTTACGAAATAAAAACGCCCCACGCGTCGGCGCGTACCGTGTTCCCATGTTCCCTAAATTTTCTGCTTCTGACCCAAGCCTATGGTTCATGCAAATAGGATCATGCTTCAATTCCGTGGGTATTTCTGTCGAAGGGACCACAGCCGATCATGTAACCACACAATTAGATACCGAGGTCATGGTCTCTATTCAAGATTATTGCAAGTACAACCAAGACCTACTCGATGTCCTCTGAATCTCGTTTACGTCAGCTCTTGAAGGTACAATTTTTAGACTCCGGGAAACCCTCTTTAATCCTCGCGCGCCTTCTAGCCCTCAACGACCACGGTTGTAGCGACGAAGTCATTCAATCCAAACTAATGGACCAACTGCCTCTGAACGTGAGGATGATCCTACCTACAAGCAAGGTAGACCACTTGCAGGAACTCGCGGAGCTTCCTGATAAGATATCGGAACTAGACACAACTGGCATTCCAGAAGTCGCGGCTACTTCCCTTACACCTCGCGAGGTCGGTCAGCAGAATCAAATAGATCTTCTTATCGCAGAAGTATCCGCGCTAAAAGTTAAATTCGAAAAAGCAACTGGTCGCAATCTAGATCACGTTCTAGGGATTATAGAAATGGGGATCCATCCAGCTCTTGTTGGTACCACGACAAATACGGTCATGATACGGCCCGCAAAAATAGCGGGCATGGAGACTTTGTGGCGAATACCTCCGTGTCAATGCCGTTACGGTACCAGATCGCTATCCGGTACCTCACCTGCACGATTTCTCAGCCAACTTTCACGGTAAATCGGTGTTTTCAAAACCTCAATTTCAAACGGCCTACCAACAAATCCGAAAACGGCAGTCATCACTCCCTTCGGACTCCTCGAATACGTCGTGATGACATACGGGTTACGCAATGCCGAACAAACCTTCCAGACGTACATCTTCCAGGCTACACATGAATTCGGACAAATTCCAGTTTGGATGGTCTGAGATCGAATTCCTCGGTCATTCCATCAACAGCGATAGTTTTAAACCCACTCCGGAAAAGGTGAAAGCCATCCTCGAATATCCCAAACCTGCAACTGTCGTCGATCTCCGTCGATTCCCCCGGATTGCCAGTTTTTACCAACGCAACTTGCGCCACACTACTCACTTACAGAAACCCCTCAATCGCTTCCTAGCGAACTTCCGCAAAAATGACAAGCGCGCGATCGATTGGAATCCTGATGCCGAAGCAGCATTTGAAAGGGTCAACCGCGACGTTTCCAACATTGCTCTACTCGCCCACCCCTCACTCGAGGCAGAAACCCCTCGCATTTTTCTCGCGAAAACTAACCTAATCCCAGCGCAACTATAGTGCCTATCATAGAGAGCTGACGGTTTGTTTTCGAGGCGATCAAATACTTCCGTCACTCCCTAGAGGGTCGCGAATTCAAGGTTGTGACGGACCACAAACCTGTCATCTATGCCTTCTCACAACACTCTGAAAAAGCCTCCCCTTGTCAGCAACGGCAATTATCATTTATATCTCAATTACCACCGTTATCGAACATCTGCCTGGTATCGACAACGTCGTTGCTGACGCCCTCACACGAGTCGACGCGACACCGCCTGACAAAAACATGTCATTCGATCAAGCAAGAACCTGTCATAATCAAACATCTCATGCGGTTCACAAGGTACCTGCGCCGACAGGTCACGTTACAGAACCCTTCTTAACTATATATTTTATAATAAATTTTAATCAAGTAAACATTTTGATAGACCTAAAAGTTCTTTTATAATGGCAATCAATTCACGATTAATAAAGAAAATTAATACTGATTAACGGAATTTTATCAACATATAAATGTTGCAATCATCTGGAATTAAGAATAACAGCGCATAATCTATGCAACTCCTCACATACACACATGCATTTTCAAATTATTATATCAATCGAAATAAGTCATTCGTCTCACATTAAGTATATGTTCGAATAAATATCGTAAATGCTATGGGGGAAGTGTGTGGGGAGCGACCAAGTTGCCGCTACGCGCCTGGTGGACACCAGGCTCTCGACTCGCTCACTGTGATACGTGCACAGCGAGATTCTTCTTGACCTACTCGTCACAGGTTCAACGTATGTGTTCGCCCGTGCTCTCGGTCTCTCTCTCTCTCTCCGCCATCAATGATGGCGTCTGTTCGTGTATCAATTGTGAGTCTAT
>NC_046665.1:30229690-30231673 GCF_010883055.1 Belonocnema kinseyi | reverse complement strand
TCGAAAATAATAAACTTTCGAACTTAGAAATTTTGTCCAAATTCCTGATTTACGAGAACAATTTACATAAAGTAACTAAATGTGTAACTCTTCTGACTAAACTTTTTACCTAATCCAAGCGTACACTTTCTTTGAGTTTAATATATTCTCGATTCACTCGTTCGCCTTAAGAATTTTTTTCCGTGTATGTATGAATTATTTAATTATATTTGTATTTTACTTGTACACAATATGAAGTAATCGCTTTTGAAATATTTAAGTAATAATTAAATTTATATTTATATTCAGTACGCTAATATTACAATTTTAGGTGTTGAAAAAATCGGTTTTATTATTTTTTAAGTAGTTTATTGCATAACAACTTCAAAAACTCTAATGGTCTAATCTAAAGATTTTGAAACTTTTACGAATATGTTATTTTTTAACTTGAAACTTCAAAATTCGATCAGAAAAAGAAATAATGACCTCATATGTATACTAATTGTCCGAAGAACAATTATTTTTTAGAGATAGAAACTGTAGTCTGCACACGTAGAACAGTCTTACACAGAGAAAACGATATCGCACAGTCACAGAAAGAACAAAGTGTGAATCTAACGCTACTTTCAGGCTACCATATACCTGCAACAAAAATTAGTCTTGATAGTGTGAATGGTACCACTTCACAAGGTATCGATTCCCTCATACTTGGGGTACGAAATGTCACCTACTGTCAATTATTTTTACAGTTTTGCGGCAAAAACAATAGACGAATTTCGTACCCCAACTACGAGCGAGATAAAACACCATCTTGAAATTACCTGCAACAAAATTGATCCCAGAGTTTTTACTGCGATGATATCGCAAAACCTCTATAATGAAATAAAGCGCAATATGATAACGTAAAAGCAGTTTCCGGAGCATTGTAGGATATTATAATGCACTAACATCGCTTTACCACTACTAGAATGTACGATACCACGATTTTACTCTATTATAATGCGATAATTACGATATATAGCGCAGAAATTACGGTATATATTGAAATTCATGCGATATCGTTTTCTCCGTGTATGTTTGTAAGAAATATTTAAAATTCTAAAGCTTGATCTTACACTTTTAAGAATATTATCACGGCTTAGGTTACATAACTCAAGCACATAGAAGCAACAACTAGAATATATTGGTACAAAGTACAAGATCCCTTTTCAAGATAGGAACTATATAGTCTTAATACGTAGAACAGCTTTCTTTTATGATGAAAATTTTAAAACTGTAACCATTTTTAAACTCAGTATCAAATATTCAAGAATATTTTTGAGTTTCAAATACTACTTCGAAATATTAATATAGCCTAACACGTAGAACATTCTCATGCTCATAATAATCCTTTTAAAACCATAACATTCCTAAAGCGCAGCATCAAATGTTGAAGAATATTTTTGAATTTTAAATTCTATAACTCAGTCGCATAGAATAACTAAAAATAATTGTAAAAAATACAAGATTCGCTTAAAACGTTACGAACAAATTTTTATTTTAAATTCTCATAAATATCCGAAGAGCACACTCATCATGAAAATTCTCAGTCATATTTCCGTGCGCCCGAGCATATTCTCGGTCACATAAACTCCTTAGAACTCTAGACATGAGGTGAATGAGAGTGACCTCTCAACCCTTTACAAGTTTGCGTCGCGTGACCATAGTAGGTATACCGCACGCACACAACCTGATATCAGCATTGACTCAGGCAGATTAAGAATTCAGATGGTTGGTATTTTACCCGAAAATGCACGACTTGAACTTCGGTTTTCTCAGGTTTTCTGCAACTCGATGATTGCCGATCTGAAAGCTTCGGAAAACTTCGGTTGTCTTCTACTTATATCTCGATCCCCATTTGAAAGAAATTGAAGAAATGGGCTATTTTGATTTTTCGCGTAATTCTTAATTTCATGCATACGTCGATTTTGATGTTATGTTTTCCAGGTGAATATAATATGGATA
>NC_046665.1:30228004-30229590 GCF_010883055.1 Belonocnema kinseyi | reverse complement strand
ATTTAAATATTATAATAATATTAATGACTAGTTGTCTAACTTTTAATAGAAATAGGTAAAATTTCAACTGAAACAATTAGTTTTCTGCAAATAAAATAAATTTTGAATAAAATACATGAATAAAAAATTTTAATTGTTTTCAACAAAATAGTTGAATTTTTAAACAAAAAGTTATTTTTTCATCCAAAAATATGACATGTATTATAACAAAAAGCACTTTTAATAAAATTCATAAACTTTTGCACACAAGAAATTTATTTCCCACTAAGACTAATTTTAGATATTTTTTTAACTAAATTGATGAATCATCAACCAAAAAAAAAACTAAATTTTTGAATTTCGAATCTCTTTAAATTATTGAAATTAATTGAAAATTCCTTAGAATGTTTTAAAACATCCTAAAATAATTCAGATCCTTTAAAATCCCTTGAAAGTTTTCAAAGCTCTTGGAAATTCCTTGCAATTTTAAAAATACTATAAAACATTTCAAATCCTTCAAAATCTTAAACTAAATTATTGAAATCAATGTAAAATTCTTTGGAATCTATTAATATTTTCTAAGATATTGCAAATTCTTTGAAATCTCATATTAAATTATTGTAATCAATTGAAAATTCGTTGGAACCTTTTAAAATACTCTAAACACTTCGGATCCTTCAACATTTTTTGAAATACCTTGACACCTTTTTAAGATTTCTAAAGTACTTTGGATTTTTTTAATAACTGCTAAAATTGTTTAAATTCTCCGAAATTCCTTTAAATTCTAAAAATTAATTGAAAATTCATTGACATCTTTTTAAACATCCTCAAATATTTAAAATCCTTTAAAATCTTTTGAAGTCTTTTGAAAATTCCTTGAAATTTTAAAAACACCCTAAAATATTTCAAATCTATTACAATCTCATACACACAATGGAAGCTTCTAATGTGTCCCCTAAGGGTTTACATTTTTCTTACACCTTCTTTATTCCTTTACACACCCTCCACACACTTACTTGGTGGTGGAAGGGGGACCTACAGTTTAAGGTGGGTTCCGAACCACCAAGAGCCGAAGGAGTGGGTCCAAAGCCTACGCTTTAGCCCCCACGACCATCGTCCCACTCTACAATGTCATACTACATTATTAAATTCAATTGAAAATTCCTTGCAATCTATTGGAATATCCTAAAATATATTAAATCTTTTAAAATCTCATATTAAATTACTGTAATCAATTGAAAATTCCTTGAAATCTTTTAAAATAATCTCAAATTTTTCAAATCCTTCCAAAGCTTTTGAAATACCTAGAACTTTTATCCAAGATTTCGAAAGTACTTTGGAATTTTTTTAAATAACCCTTCTCAAATTTTTGTAAATCTTTGAAATTCCTATAAATTATCAAATGAAATTGAAAATTCCTTGACATCTTCTAAAACATCGTCAAATATTTAAAATCCTTAAAAATCTTTTGAAATCTCTTGGCATTTTTTAAAGCTTCAGATTGAAATTTTAGGTTTGTAGATTAGTTAAACTACTGAATTAAAGTTTAACTAGAAATTAATCGAATTAAAGTTAAACTATTTCTAAAACGATTTTTTATATAATTA
>NC_046665.1:30223248-30227904 GCF_010883055.1 Belonocnema kinseyi | reverse complement strand
ATACATACATACATACATACATACATACATACATACATACATACATACATACATACATACATACATACATACATACATACATACATACATACATACATACAAGGTAATTAATAGATGAGATGTATAAAAATGCTGCTCGAAATTTGCAGGAGAATATAATGTAAACATTATTTGAATGTTTTGATAAAAATAATTGTTTGATGCTTCTTATCTTGTGAACTGATTAATTAATTATCAACTGATTTAACTAAAATTCAAATTTTCAGGAATTAATTTAACAGGTTTGGATTAAATAAAATTCTCAAAAACGAAAGTTCGAATTCAAAAACAATACATATTTTTTACTTAAAACTTATATACTTGAATATTGAAAATAAGTTGCATGATAGAAGTAAATTAATATTTTAAATACCACAATTTAGATTAAATAATTTCTCAAATTATGCTGATGTTGTGAATTAAGTATTTGAATGCCATTTTCCTAAATATGTTTTCATTTTTTTCTCGGATAAGTATCAAAAGTGGCCAAGCAATCCAATTCTCAAACATGAAAAAAAGGTGTAGATAGAAAATTATTTCAATTTTTGAATGAACATTTTAGTCTAATTTTTTTATGTTATGAACAGAATAATTTAGTTTAGTTGATTAATTCTTTCTTTCAATATGTTGATGTTGTTTTGAAATTAGTATCTGAATTCAATTTTCAATTAATTCAATTAAGTTAATTTCGATTTCTGAATTCCATTTCGTGCATATGTTTTATTTTTTATAAAAATGAGTATTGAAGGTTATTAATAAATAAAAATTTCACTAAGGAAATAAGTTAAAAAAATATATATAAAGCAAAAATAAATGTATTATTTCATATTTGTTTGAATTAGTTACAAAGGTTATTAATAAATTAGACGTATAAAAATGTTGCTTCAAAATTTAAACGTGAATATAATGTAACCATTATTTTAATGTTTCAATGAAAATAATTGCTTCGAGCTTTTTTTTTTGTGAACTGATTAATTAATTAACAAATGATTCTACTAAAACTTAGATTTTTGATAAATTTGGTTTAAAAGTTTATAAATAAATAAAATTTTGAAAAATGAATGTTCAAATTGAAAAAATGTATAACGTGTATAAAAGTTATTTGAATGTTTTATAAAGGAATTATATTTTAATGGTTTTTCTTTTGTAAAATGACCAATATATTATAAGCTGACTAACTTTTTCTGAATATTGAAGTGAATAAAGATTAAAACTTAGTTTCTAATATTGAAGTAACATAAAATAATCATTTACTTATAGGTCATATACTGGAATATTGAATATAATTTGCCTGTTAAAAGTTAATTTATATTTACAATTATATTTTTTCAATTACATTATTTTTCAAATGATGCTGATTTAGTGAAATGAGTATTTGCATTAGATTTTTTAAATGTTTTAATTCTTTTTCTGAAATTATTATGAAAAGTTATCAATAAAACCAATTTTTAAAAATGAATGTGGAAATTAAAAAAAATGTAGAGTATAAATTATTTCAATGTTTGAATAAAAATGATTGTTTAATGATCTTAATGTTATGATTTATGAACAGATCAATTAATTGATAGCTCACTAATTTTTTCACAACACTGAAGTAGATAAAGATTTAATTTTAATTTTTTTCAAATTAAGGAAATGAATCCATTATTTGATTAAAGGTTATGTAATTGAATATTGGTTATAATTTGTGCAATATATATTTTAAAACGTTATTGATAATAATTACAATTTTCAGCAAAATACGAAGTAAATATTATTTGAATTATTCAATTAAAATAATTCTTTAATGCTGTTTTTGACATGACATATCATTAAATTATTAGCTGATTAATTTGTTTAAAATATTACATTACGTAAAGATTGAATGTAATGTTTCTGTATTAAGCAACATAAATTAATTGCTTCTTAATCATTTTCAAAGATTTTGAGATGATTTATTGGGGGGGGGGGGTGGAAGATCTTAATACAATTATTTAACATTTTCAGGATATATATTTAGATTTTTTTATTTGGAAAATTAACTCTAGGAGAAAATTGAAAAAGATTTTTAAACATTTCTAAATATTTCCTTAAATTTTGAAAAAAAGTAAAAGATTTTAAAGCAAAATGTTTTAATTTAGTAACATTGAAAAATAAAAAATAACTTAAACCATCCAATTCGATAAATATTGCGAAGACTCAAGGAGAATAAAGAAGATTTTTAAACTGTAGAAGATGGAAAAAATGCAGATTTATGTTAAAGTTTTTACACAAAAAGAAACCCAAACGTAAAAAAACGCAACCGTCTGGACACTAATATTTTTCTAAAAAATTAAAAATTGTGGATAAAAAGTGTGGGAAACTGAATACTCATATATTAAAGTATCACATACCCTTAAATTCAAATAACTTTGAAAGGTTTTAAGTAAATAAATAAATTTTATTAAAGTCCCTAGGAAAATTTAGAATATTTTGAGGCAACTTTGTACATTCTAATTAATTTTTGAAAATTTTAAGAGAAATTGTAGTCAGCTAAAAGTATTTTCTAGAATGTAAGCGGTAATATATAGATTATAAATGTTTTATAACTTGGAACCATTTCCGAACATTTATAAAATATGTTTTAATTTTGCAAAACTTCTAAAAGTAACAAATATATTTTAAAAGAGGTCAAATTTTTCGTATTATATTGTAAAATCCCGTAAAAAAATATATTTTTAATCTAGATTTTTTGTTGGCAAATCTTAGATATGCAAAAATCTTTTCTAATTTTATTCAAATTCCTAGGAACTTTTGGAAGATTTTAAGTTAATTTTTTTAAATTTTGAACGATTTTTAAATATTTCAACAAAAATCCGATACCATTAAAAATATTTTAAAGGATTTAAGAGGCTTTGCATAAATTTAGAATATTATAAACGTTGGAAGCATTTCCGAAGTTTTACGCATTTACTGAATTCATTCTTTCAAAATCTAATTTCAGCAAGAATAATAGAATATAAGTGTTAAAAAAATTTTTTAAATAAATATTTATTTAAAAAATTGGGTAAATGATAAAAATGAGTACAAAAGTTAGCGCGCGCATATTAGTTTTAGTGGATTTTGTGGGGAGCGACCAAGTTGACGCTACGCGTCTGGTCGACAACATGTTCTTCGCGCTAGCGCAACGAGGCAGTGATCCCAGATCTGAAACAAGACGTGGTCCAATACTATGACACGTCTCTGTCCGTGTGAATATGGTAGGAGACGATATAAATGCCTGGGTTGCGCGCGCAACCCATTTCTCCTCTTCCGAATTTGAAAACTCGAAGGTGCACGATTGCCGGTCGGAAGACTTCGGCGGTTCGATTTATATCTCTATCTGCTTTGAAATAAAATGAAGAGATTGGGATTTTAATATTTTCAGATTTCGATGCTGGGCAGGCGATTCTCATGATCTGAATACTTCGCGCGCCTCTTTAATGCGTGTATTTTGAGGTTACGATACTTCACGTATAATATATATATATATATATATATATATTATTAATGATAATATTATAATTATGTTATATTATAATAGCCTTATTTAAATCTTGATCCGCATTTGAAAGAAATTTGAAGAAATTGGTGATTTTGGAATTCATCTCTCTTGGATGAAAACCCAATTATTTGATTGAAAAATAAATTATTTTGTTGAAAATATAACTATTATGTAAAAAAAGTCCTCTTTTCTATCAAAAGTTCAACTACTTTGTTAAATTTTTTATTTCTTTTATTTGAAGGTTCATCTCTTTCGTTGAAAATACATTTTTGAAACTGACAATTAATCTATACCATTTTTGGTTATAAAATTATGTATTTTGTGAAAAATTTGTCTTTCTTTGTAGAAATTAAATTGCTTTATGGAAAATTTATACTTTTTGATTCAAAATTACATTTTTCGGTTGAATTATCAACTGTAAATATTTTTTGGTTGCAAAGTCGTTTTGTTGTAAAGTCAACTATATTGTTAAAAATTAAAATCATAATTTTTGGGTGGGAAACTCGATTATTCACTTAAAGTTGAACTAATTATTAAAAAAATTAATTTTTTCTCATTAAGGATTCATAATTATAGTTGAAAATTCAACTATTTGCTTTTAAATTAGGTTAAAAATTCAGCTTTTCGTAGATAATACTCTTTTTGACTTTAAAATTTAAAATTTTATTAAAATTAAAATGGACCTTTTTTAGTAGAAACTTAATCTTTTTGGTTGAGAATGTATCATTTTGGGTCAGAAATTCAATTGTTTGGTTAAAATATGAACTGTACATCTTCTTGGGTTCAAAAGTCGATTATTTCACTAAGAGTTGAACTACTTTGTAAAAAAATACTTTTTTTTTAACAAGGTTTTATAATTATGGTTGAAAATTTAACTGTTTGGTTCAAAGTTTAACTCTTTGATTGAAAACTTATATTTATTCGCTTAAGAAATTCAACTTTTTGTAGATAATTCTTCTTTTTGACTTTAAAATTAAATAATTTCGTTTAAAATTCATGTATTTTATTTGAAGTTTGTCTTTTTTGCAGATCATTAATTTTCTTGGTCGAAAATTCATCTGATTGGTTGACAATTCAACAACTTTGTTTAAAATAAATTTTTTCCGTTAAAAATG
>NC_046665.1:30222095-30223148 GCF_010883055.1 Belonocnema kinseyi | reverse complement strand
TGAGCGAGCTTCCAGGGCTTCCGTTTCCTCTTACCATAAAAAAATGCATTTTCCACGATATTGAAAACAATTTTCGTTTTTTACTCTCCCTTTTCAGGATCATCCGTTTGGCTCTGCCCTACTCCCTTGCTTTCCCTTACTTCATCCAATTTCTTCATCCACATCACTCCCTGCCCACTACCATCCAAGATCCATCTTACACACTCATCCACACTCAACTGTCCCTCTTCCTCTCCTGTACATCTCTCTAATACATGTGCCCATGACTCCATTTCGTATCCACATACTCTGCGTAAATTGTCCTCTTCATTCATCCAATATCTGCATGCTCTCAATCCTTCTCCCATTCTGAACCGTATAACCCTACTCCATTTTTCTTCCTTTTTTATATTTTGCAGATATTCTGGTTCCGTCAACCCTTTGACCATCATATACCATCTATTGTACCTCGAATCTATAATCTTTGTCCATCCCTGATCTCCTTGTTTAACCAATAGCTCTAACTCTATGTCCTGCCACTCCATAACCCCTTCGCGAATAATACATACCCTTCTCATTTTTCTCCTTTCTACCTCCTATTTTGAATTTCCCACATTACCTCTCGCTTCATTGTTCCGAATTTCACCGAAACATGCTTGTGCAATTTTACTTCCCTCTCCCCTTACCTTGTAAAAAATTTTTTTAAATTAAAAAATACGCACATATAAGTTTAAAAATGGAATTCAGACTCTCATTTCACAACATCACAACATCACAAAAATTCATATAGTTGTAATAGAAGTGTTTAAAATTAGAGAATAAACTCCTATACTAATGTTATTAGCTAAAATTCAATCAAATGACCATTAAATAATCAATTTAGGTTACTTAATGAAAAAAAATTAAATTCAATCTTTATATACAATGATATTGTGAACAAAATGAATCAGCTGATAATGAATTAAACATTTCATAACATAAAAAGCCTCAGACACTTAGTTTCTTTGAAACAACAAATTATTTTCACTTCATATATTTTTTACACTCTCATCAGAGAAGGTATTAGATTTGTGT
>NC_046665.1:30220601-30222085 GCF_010883055.1 Belonocnema kinseyi | reverse complement strand
TTGGTCAAATGTCTACGTTTTGAGACCCCATGAGTCCGAAAAACAGGTTTTTATGAATGTGTCTGTCTGTATGTCTGCCTGTCTGTCTGTGTATGTCTGCCTGTGAACACGATGACTTTTGAAAGAAGTAATCTGTTAGATTGTCCTTTGGTACACTCGTTTAGTGTCCTGAACTAAAGGTCCAGTTCGTTAGGCAGCCATTTTGGATGAAAATTCAAAAAGTCGAACAATTTATTCAACTGAGTTTTTTCATAAAATCAAAAATTACCAGAGTTATAGCATTTAAAAAATTTCAAAAGACACACGAAAATGAACATTTTAAACCAATTAACGCACGATATGAAAAAACGTGAAAAGAAGAATAATGTTGCCTTTTGAATGCCCTACAAGGTTGTCATAACAACTTTTTGAATTTTCTTGAAAAATCAAAAATTCAAATTTCGACAGCATACCAAAAAAGGCAAAATTCAAATTTTTGGCCAAACTATGCAAAATACGGTAAAATATGGGTTTACGAAAATTTTGCATTTGAAGAAGATCTACAAATTTGTTATTAACCACTTTTTTATCGGATGCGTATTTTTGGCTTTAATCATGAAGAACATCATTAACAGTAAAAAAAATCTGCCCACTGCGTGGACACATTCTCATCACAACTTTTGCCTTTTAATTTCTTTTTCGTCACGTGTTTGGGGTTTAAAATAATTTATTTTTTTATGTTTTTAATGTTACTTTTTACGATTGAAACCAAAAACAGAACTATCAAAAAATTATTCATGATAAAAGAATTATTGTTACATTCTCATCAGAGAAGGTGTTAGATTTTTGCAAAATTTGACTCCCCCCCCCACAGTTTTTGTCAAAAGGTCCACGTTTTGAGACCCCCTGAATCCGATAAAAGGTTGTTAAGAATGTGTCTGTCTATCGCTCTGTCTGTATGTATGTATGCCCGTCTGCCTGTGAGCACGATAACTTTAAAAAAAATCATTCTATTAAATTGGCCTCTGGTATAATCTTTTAGTCATAAACTAAAGGTTATGTTCGTCAGCCAGCCATTTTGAATATAAAATTAAAAAAAGAGCGCATTTTTAATATTTTTGAGTCCACTTTTTTCCGAATTCAAACATTTTCTGTATGGATGTTTATAGTATTCAAAAAGATGAACAATTTATGCTGATGACTTTTTTCATTAAACCAAAAATTACCAGAGTTAAAGCATTTAAAAAATTCCCAAAAACTCACGAAAATGAACCTTTTAGGCCAAATAACGGACGATATGAAAAAAAGACAAACCAAGAAAAAGTTTGATTTCTGAATGGCCTACAAGATTATCATAACAACTATTTAATTTTAGTGTAAAATCCAAAATTAAAATTTTGGCAGCATACAAAATAATGGAAAATCCAAAAATTACATTTCTTCATTCAACAATTTTACAGTATTTTAAAGATTCTCAGATATTAAAATGCATTTTCAAAATGAAA
>NC_046665.1:30214671-30220501 GCF_010883055.1 Belonocnema kinseyi | reverse complement strand
CTTATCGAATTATTATTGGAAGTTATCATTGGAAATGAGCAAATTCAGTTTATGGAAAAACGACAAAAGTTGCGATAAAATGTTTAATACCGAATTTTTTAAAAATAATGCTCATTTTTTTAAAACAGAACAACTAAACTACGTCTGTTTTATTACCAATGTAAATTATGAATTATAATAATATACATTTATGTGAATGATATACAATTTCAGCGATAAAATCGAGTGCGAAGCACGTGTTACGTGATGAGAATGTGTTCGTTAAAGCCGAAGTAGCTTTAACAAAAAAGAATTCATGATAGCCAAATTACTGTTGTCGATGATTTCATTCAAACTTATGACCGACGTGAGCCGCGCGCAAAGCGCGATGAGAATGTGGCCGCGAACCTGGCCGATTTTTTAACTCATGTATATATAATTTTGAAGATCAAATTCAGACACTTATTTCACAACATCATAAACATTTCAAGAAATTATATCATTTTAATAGACATAGATTAAATTTTAATAAGCTGCTATTATACCACTTATGTCCAATATCCAAAGGAAAATTGAAGTTTAACCTTCATGTAATTAAATATTATAAACAAATTAATCAGTCAATAATTTATTAATCTGTTAATCACATAAAAATCATTAAAGAATTATTTGCATTCACTCTTTCAGATCGTTTTAATTTGTATTTTTGCTAAATTTGAATTATTAATAAACTTTCAAAGTATTTCAGAAAAAATTAAGATATATGTTCATATCGTTTCTGAATCAGAATGGAGATACTAATTTCACAACATAGCAAAAATACACGCAAATAATATAATTTAAAAAGCTGTATTTTAAACATTATTAAAGTTTTATTATATAAATTATAGGGAATATTCGATTAGACAATCTTTAAGTAGTTTATCTATTTATGTACTTAATTTAAACAATTAAAATTTAATATTACCGTCAATTAATATTGTGAAAAATGTATCAAACAATTATTTTTATTGAAACCCGTGTGGAAAAAGCTCCGCTGAGACCTCGCAGCATAAGGGCCCCGGCGTGGCCCGCATGGATGTTCCACGCGTGGGAATTCTACGAGGGCCCTCATCGAGGGCCCAGCTCGGTTGCATTCACGGATAAACGATTCAAATTTCATAGTCCAAAGGCTGAATATTTTTTCAACACCACAAATTTTAAGGTTTCATGAGTTCAGACTTACAAACAATGCATTTCTGTCAAAAACTGGATGACACTTTTTTAAAATTCGAACTCTCACAGCATGGATGTTCCATAGGGCCCCCTGCAGGGGACCCAGCTAGGTAGCCCTCACAGATCAACAATTCAAATTTCAAAGTCCAAAGGGTGAATATTTTTCCAACACCACAAATTATAAGGTTTCATGAGTTTAGACTTACAAACAAAGAATTCCTGTCAAAAAGTGACTGACTCTTTTCTGAAATTCGAACTCTCACCATATGGATGTTCCATGAGGGTCCCCGGCGAGGGCCCCACTCGGTTTCCCTCACGGATCAACGATTCAAATTTCGAAGTCATATAATAATAAAAGATTCGAAAAAGATGGTTTAAAATTTGGTACTTCAACTTTTCTGAACTTTAGCTTATGAGGATGGTTTTTTCATCGAGTTTCAACATGTCGATTTAGCGCAGTAGTTAGCACTCCCGACTGCTAGGCGATAGATTTAGGAATAGATTAAGTAGGTTCGATACCCCGTAGAGTTAGAAATTTTATTTGTAATATAATGTTTAAAAATGTAATATACACTGTAAAAAAGATTTGCGTAAAATTACAAAGTTTCGGAAAATTACACATTCCCTCGTACGAACTTTACATTTAGAAGGGAAAATTCGTTTGCATTCGTTTCCTGTGATTGAAAATTGCATCGAGATTTTTAATTTTACCAAAGATCATTATTTTTTCTGAATTGTTTTGAATAGCCTTGCTGTCGGTCGTCGGTAACTTGTTTAAATTTCTGATCGTGAACACTGAAACAAACATTAAAAAACCCCAGCCCTGATCTGAAAGGTTGGGTGGATTCGAAATGAAAAGGCACTGATCATGGGAAAAAAGCCTATTGCGGCAGAAAAAAACCCAGATTTATTTTAATTGTCATACAATATAAATTTTGTACAGAGGATCTGTAACTTCGAAAAACCAACCGAATTTGGATAGCACCGCGTGCTCACGGCGAACCGGCGTTGGCGTCACACTCGCGGCGATGTCGTTCGATAGGTTTGTTTTGGTGATATTGCGATGGGATTCATCCCGATTTCATTCGATAGAAATCGATGGGATTGAAAGAAAACATCCCAATTCACGTGAAAATTGGTGGAAAACGAATTAGGAAATTGCCACGGAGGCGTTGCCGAGGAGGCGTTTTGATCGTGGTAGAGCTCTATGCGTGACCGATTTCGTAAGAACACTGAATCGGACGACCTGCTTTGCCTGACAAATAATGTGTGACGATGGAACATTTACCCTGGAGGAAACTGTCACATTTTTTATTTATAATTAATTTAAAATTTAGAATAATTAATCAAATAATATGTGAATACGAATGCGTCTCTCGTGTTCGTTGTTTATCGGTGCCTTCATCCTTCAATTTTGGAGCATTTTTATTTTTAATGCGAGGAAATTGACAGCTATGTTAAACTTTTGTGACAGTTTTTACACAAAAATAGACCGATTTTGAGCTATTCTTATTTTGCCTTTTACATTTTCTGCTATTGGATCGGAAAAAGTGCGGTTATTCAAAACGTATATTTCATATTTTTGTTACGGAATGTTTAAACATAAAAAAAATACCCATAGTATCTTATGTGTTTTAGGTAAGTGGTAACGTGTCCGGCTTGTGTTTCTTCAATCTCCATGAAATTTCACGAAGTTTGATCTTTCGAGTGTTCGAAACCTGTTGCCCTGATCAATTTTATTTTAATCTTTCACGTAATTAATTTTACATTTTCGCGTGTAAAATTATCGACCGAATTGGAATATCACAACAGGTTCGTAAAGTTATTCCGATACACGAGGGTCCTTTCATTAACATCCACCAGAGATGTAAAAGTCAATAGATTTTTTTACAGTGTATGTATTCCCTCTAAACAGGACTATTAATATCTGCAGACAAAATAGTCGCAATCAATTAATATTTATTTTTAAAATAACTTTTTGTCATATGGTTACAGTATATCAGAACGGTACTAGTTAGCACTGACGCAGTACTGCAGCCCATGGTGAAGTTCCTGTTGCGATAGTACCGTACTAGTAGCGATGTCCAGTGCTGGCCCTACACTGACAGCCCAGTACAAAATAGTGTTATCATCCCAGAGATATGCCAGTCCAGGTGCCAGCACTGGCAAAAAAAACCAAGAGGGCTTTCATGGTGGCAACCATAAGAGATCCATGAGGGAAGCCCATGTTGGGCCCCTATAGATTAGCATGTCGTTTCCATAAGGAACCACGTCTGGATTTCCCTCATGGATTCTATAAGGCTTGAGGGCAATCCATGTGGACCCTGACGGGGGTCCCCTACATTTTTCTACGCGGGAATAATCAAATTATTTTTATTTTATATTCTTTTTGATTCAAACCTTTATTTTTTAATATTTGGATTTATTAATAATCTTTTGAAATTATGACACAAAATTTAATTTGTAATATAATCAATTAATAATGAATTAATCACTTCAAAACATAAAAATCAATAAACTATTATTTCATTTAAAATATTCGGATAATTTTTAATTATATAAAAAAAAATAATGGCCATTCTATACCGTCGCAAAACTTAAAAAAAAATGATATAATTATGACTGATTATAATGAAGATATTGAGAGCAGAAACAAACTTTTAGTATGGAAATTCGACTCGACATTGATTTATAGATTCATAAAGTAAATAGTCAAATAATATAACCTACTTAAAATCTATTAGAATGTAATCCTTACGTTATTTAATATTGTTAAAAAAGATACATTAAAAATAATTATGTGATCAGTTCAGAACATAAATAGCATTGAATCATTCTATGAAATTTTACTTTATATTTTTATGAAAATTGTAATTAATAATAACCTTTTAACCTAATTCCAATAAGTGGAAAACATATGTAGACATCATTTTAAAAATTGTATTGAGAGACTCATTTAGCAACATCATAAACATTTGGAGAATGATATAACTGAAATATAGGTATTTTAAATATAAATAAACTTTAATTATAAAAAATATAGCAAATATTCAATTACACAGCCTTCAAGTTGATTCTCGATTTATGTACTTAATTAAAAAAATTGTAATCTTTATGCAAATTAATATTTTGAAAAAAATGTATGAGCTAATACATAATTAATCTATTCATAACACTAAGGTATTAAACTATAGTTTTCATTCATGCAAATTAAAATTTAACGATTCACATTTTGGATACTTGCGTCTGCAGACTTCAGAGCCTCTACACTGATTTTTCAGACTCTACGACCGTACACTCAAAAGGTATGATCAGCAGAAGTAAAATAATCGGCCCCAGACGGCATGCCTATTCAGAAATAATCCTCCATTAGTTCTGAAGTCAGAGTACAATATGAATTACGTAATTGAATTCGTAAATTATAGATAATTAATGTAAAAAGAATTACATTTATTCATTTTTAACTAATTTTGAGGTCGTACAAGTATTCTTAAAGAATCTCTAATAAGCTTCTAAAGTGTTTCGAAATCAAACATTTTACGACCGCTCGAAGTAATTCATAAAGAAACTCAAATGAATAAATCACAAACTCTCGGTGATTCCTTTTCTAACTACATTTTCATGACAAATGAATGTCAATTTTTTAAAGTATTTAATCAAGTTCTCCAAAATTATTGAAATGGAACTTTTTAACAGGATTATCAAAGTATTCCTATTTCGATCGTTTGACATTCTACGCGGAAAAATTTAGTCGCTTAAAATTTAGGCGATTATTTGAAGAATCTTGGACAGAGAGAAAAGTCTTCAAATGTTTAAATGATTTTGAAGAAATAATAAAAAACTATTTATGAAATGTAGAATAAAGTCGACTAATATTTAAAAACTGAGTCACAGAAAAAAAGTGAAGTAATTCTTATGTGAAAGTATTTTATGAACTAAGCGATCTTCCCTAAGACATACTCTAAAGGTTAACAATATTTGAAAGAGTTTCTCTAGAGTTTACATGACAGTCGAGGAATTTGAAAGCTATAGGATATAAAACATAATTTTGTACATGATAATATAAAGTTGATCAGTTGGTCCAGAATTTTTTTATTACTCTCACAAATCTCGTTGTAAATGGAGAAATTAAAATTACACAGGCCAACAATTCTCAGAACCAGAGACCAGACCTACTATACCCGAAGGTTTTTGCTGCGCTGAATCCGAATCTGACCTCAGAAAAATTCCATCACCCTCAGTTTTCGAGGTATTCTAACCTAAAAGGGTCAAAAACCCGTTATTTTGATGTGTTCGAGGCCCCGTAACATCGCGAAAATTTTTTTTTTCACAAACTGACAATGGCATCGTAAAGAACTACTCTTTACCTTCACAATGCGATGCCTAACTTTTTGATAAGATTTTTCATAGCCGAGATATGGCGGATTCAAATATGAAAAATTTCACCCCCCAAGCCCGGTAATGATAATGTATACCCGGTATACCCGGTATACCCGGTATATAATGTATACCCGGTATGATAATGTATACTAATGGGTTTTGGAGGTCGCTGATTACAAATCCAATATCAAATTTGACGAATTCAAAATGGCGGATCCAAAATGGCAGCCATATTGAATTTTCAAAATCTGACTTT
>NC_046665.1:30197864-30214571 GCF_010883055.1 Belonocnema kinseyi | reverse complement strand
AACGTTGTTACGAAACTGCGAAAATACTTAACTTCAATCAATGATATATCGATGAAAAAAAAGCTATCTTGAATCTGAAAAATGGATTTCAGAGGGCAAAGGGTGCTCCTTTTTGATGCTTTCGCCCGTTTTTGAAAAAAAAAATTTATTCAAGATGCTATGTAACCTCAAATATAGCAAAAAACGGTGTTTTTTGCACTTTTAGGTTACAATATCTCGAAAACTGAGGGTGATGGAATTTTTCTGAAGTCGGATTCGGATTCAGCGCAGCAAAAACCTTCGGGTATACTAGGTCTGGTCTCTGGTTCCGGACCTTTGTCAAATTTTGTCGGCCTGTGTTATTTTCCGAAAATTGTTAGACTGCTTCTTTGTCGAGGATTTGCACGTATACAAAGTGTTTGAGGAAAATTGTTATAAGTATTGTATTTTAGACTATAAAGACCTTCCTTCTGGTGTAATCGTCACCAGCAGAAACAAACTACGTGATGGACATTGGTACATACCAAAAAATTGGATGTGATTTTAAAGAGTGTGGAAAAAAAGAAATAATATTCCAAATAATTTGCAATTTAATGTCAACTGAACTATTCTTTTTTTCATAACCTTGAAAACATTTTTTTATTTTGATTGTGATGCTTAATAAAGTTTAACATTCAAGTTCGAAGATTCCTAAATTAAAATTTAACTTTATAGACAGTAAATGTTCAAATTTTTAATCCGAAATTTCTGTGTGTTTAATGCTGTAAGTTTCTGAAACTAAATTTCATTGTGGAGATGGTACATCCTAAGGGTTTTCATTCTGAATGGCTACTTTTTTAAATTTCGTAACTTTTGATCTTTTACATTTACAAATTGAATTAAAATTTAATGTTGTAGGCAGCACATTTTAAATTTACATATTTATAATTTTAGTAACTTTAAAAATAATGAAAAGTTTAGAATGTACCGTCTCTTCAATGGGATTAGCAAAATTTTAATTTATTACTTGAGAAACGTAAACATTTGAGAAGCCTAAAAGTTTGTAAGTTGAAAAAATTAGAAATTTTAAATAGAATATATTAAAACTATCTATATTTAAAAGTTAATTTCATAAAATTTATGAAATTGTTTATAAAATTTCCTAGTTTTTTATTTTCAAAGGCTAAAATTTTACGAGCACTCAATTTTGATGCACTGAAGATTTGAAATCTTATTATTCTCAAAGCTCATAATTTGAATAATTAATTTCAAAGCTTAATAAATGTGACAAACTTATTTAATAAAACAAACAATAACATAATTCAATTAAAAATATTAATACTTTTAAAAGAATTTTTGTCAAAAATCTGGGTTGTTCGGAAAGTAATTTCCGAGGGGCTATTCACTCATGCATTTAACTATTTCAATGATTAAAATCTTCTTAACCCATTAACGACCAAAGCTATCAATTTTATAACATGAGTTTGACCGCAAAATTTATGGGCATAACGAAACAATAAATAGATCAAAAGTACTGTTCCTTATGTTTTTGGTTGAGCTAAATTCGAATCTGTCGTCAAAATCCGAATACTTTGACTTCAAAATTAAATATGGCTGTTTCTGCATACAAAAATAGTGAAAATGTTTTACTTTTTATTTTTTAACATTTTTATTCCATGGAACTTTTTTTTTAAACTTTCAAGATTTTGAGAAAAACAGAGATGATGGAGAAAACCAGTTTTTGGAACATTTTTGCATTTTTTCCGCCATTTTGGATGAAAAAACATATATATAAAAGATTTGCTGTAAAGTTTAAGAATGTTGTGCACCGATGGTTGAAGAAATTTTAAGGTATTAAAGCGTTTTATGTATGAAAAAAATTATAAAAATAAAATATTTTTCACAATGGTTGTGTACAAAAACCGCTATATTTAATTTTGAAGTCAAAATATTCGAATTTAGCTCACTCAAAAACATAAGGAACAGTACTTTTGATCTATTTATTGTTTGTTATACCCATAAATTGTGCGGTCAAACTCATGTTATAAAACTGATAGCTTTGCTCGTTAATGGGTGCAGCAAACGACAAATAAGGTTGAATAAGAGGCAATAAAAAAAAGAATCCGGGAGAAATTGGAATCCTGTGCGACGACTTGCGCGCATGCACCAGCGTAAAATCAGTTGAGCCGAAATAACCCCGAAAATTCAAAGAATATGCAGATTCTCCGAGAAATCTTCAAATATGAAATTATCAATGACAAATTTGAAAAATTAATTTTGTCATTGGAAATTTTGACGATAAATAATAAATCGTAAATTTAGATAAAAAAAGGATTCCAAGTTTTATCACAATAATAAACGAATGAATAATTCGAAATGAAAAAAGCCGAATCATCGATGTGGAACGTAAGACAAAAATTTAACTTAACATGAAATGAATTTAGTTTAAGTTCTGTTAAAAAAATTAATTCCACATTACACATGAAAAATGAGTAGAAAATTGATACTAGAAAAAAATGTAATATCAAAAAATGTTCTTATCTAAAAATGAAAAATTGTCAATTATGAAAAAAAAATCAATTATGTTAAAACATGTATAACTTAAAAAAACAAGAAAGAATCATCAAAAATATAAACAAAAGAAGTGATTTTTAAGTAAATTCGAAAATAAGTTTTAAATTATAGATTTTTTGAATTAATGAATTATTTTATGATAATTTTGCAAATGAAATTTCATGACAATTATTTCTTTTGTCTTACATTTTGTCTTATATTCTCAATTCGATGATTAGTCTTTGTTCGAGTAAGAATTACTTGTTTGTTAATTAATGCAATTTAATTTGTACAAAAAAATTTACGATTCATCATTGTTTGTCAGAATTTCCCATGACAAAATTGATTTTTTAAAATTTGACTTCGAAAATTTCATAACTAAAACAATGGATAAGATGCTAAAAATGACATGCTTCAGACCATAGGATTAAGTTGTTGAAAGAATCCTTTATTCATATTATTCGACGTTTCGAAAACTATACGTTTTCCTCATTAGGATAGAGTCGTATATATAAAAGTTTCTTATATCATGTCGAGTATTTATTATGTATCCTCAATTCTCCTTTTCTCAATTGTTCTTTAAGTTATCTTTATTTCAGATAAGTAAATAATTAGTAAAAGTGGATAATTTTAGAGACTACAATTTCGTAAGATGGAAACAAAAATACGCTTTGCTCTATTTTTCAAACGAGAAAAAGAGAAAAGTTTAACTTTTATATATACGACTCTATTCTAATGAGGAAAACGTATAGTTTTCAAAACGTCGAATAATGTGAATAAGGGATTCTTTCAACAACTTAATCTCATGGTCTGAAGTATGTCATTTTTAACATCTTACCCATTGTTTTAATTATTAATTATTACAACATTCAGGCAAATAACATCGTTTTGCAACATCTTTTTATATCTTGAAAATTTCATATTTAAGAATCTATATAATGTTTAAATTTGAAATTAATGCCAAATTGAAAAAATGTTTATTATAAAATGGAGAATTTATTTACATTTTCAATTTAATTTTTCCACGAATGATTACACTGCCGTGCAAAAGTTTTAGGCCAACTCTTTTTTATGACTGAATTAATTCTCTTAATTTTAATTATACCAGAGCTAAAACAATTTATCTTTGAAAGGTTGATTGTCTTCGAAAATCTGTATAAAATAAACCCAGGGTGAAGGCAATTTGACCAGTTACTATGTAGATATTGCAAAAATAGTGTAAATTTCAATGTTTTTTAAAATATTCAATAACTTCCGAAATAATCAACATCTTTCAATGTTCCTGGGTTCAATTTGAAGCTTTTTTCACCGTATCACAAAATTTGTCGAATACAAGTCGTAAAAAGTTTGCTTTTTCAATTGAAGAAAGTTGTTTCTATGTAATTACCTTAAATTATATATTTATTTAAATTTTCTTCTGATTTGCCTACAGATAAGATTTTTTCAAATATTTCCAACTTTTTTATTACAAATTCAAGGTCTTGAAATTCGAAAAGAAATTTTTTACAATTTATACTCGTAATATGTTGTAATTCAATGAAAAATAGCTTTACAATATACCCAAGAATATTGAAAAATGTTGATTATTTCGGACGTAATTGAAAATTGAAGAAAACATTTAAATTTACACTATTTATGCAATAACTACTTAAAAACTAAACAAATTGGCTTCACCCTGGGCTTATTTTTATACAGAATTTCGAAAACAATCAACCTTTTCGAGAGAAATTTTGTTAGCTCTGTTATAATTAAAGTTAAGAGAATTTGTTCAGTCATAAAAAAGAGGTGGCCTAAAACATTTACATGGCAGTGTATATAATTTTAAAATTGAAATAGCTGTTTTATTTTTTTATTGACATTTAAAATAAAGTTCTAAATCTCAATTGCTACTCAACCTTTTCTATAATAGCAAAATTAATTATTTTATATTATAAATGTGCAATAATTCTTTATATTTTTGAATGGATAATTGAGAATTCAATAAGAAATCAATTAATGTAATTAAATTAATGTATTATAAATTATTTAAATTTTCAAATTTCTACATTTTTTAATTCATAGAAGTTTCGAGCATTTAAATTATTTCTAAGAGTAAAAGCTTAGTCTCGAGTAGCGCGGATAATAACACAGCCACGCAAAAAAAGTGTGCGGATCTGGTAACAAGACACACGTATTCCTATGGATTTTGGGGCGCTGAATTCAAATTCGATTTCAAAAATCACCCATCACGTCATGGTTGAGCCATGACCTCAAAAAATGACGAAAAATTATGCACCAGGCAAATAAATTTTAAAGTAATGCCAGTGATGCAAATTTTCACTTCAAAAACATGTCGACCACTGTGAAGGATCAACCCTTGCCTGATATCAACTTATTTAACATAACTTTACCCAACAGAACCTGACCTCCTCTAACCTGAATTAACAGAAATTTATTGAACTACACGTAAAGCTCTGGAAGCATATTTTACCAGTAGCAAATGTGTGCTACATCGAATGGATCAGTTTGAGCCTAACCTAGAAATAAATCTAACCTAGCCTAACCTAACCTCACGAAACACAATTAAAATGATTGTGTTGTCCCGTTGTGTTTGCGGTGCCGTTTCATTCAGCTTCAGCTCAACCTACATAGAGGTTTAATCTATCCTAACCTAACAAAACCTAACCTAACCGATTACGCTGGCAACCCTGTTCTTGCGTACTTTCATATTTTGACATTAATAGCAATAAAAAATTTTTGAATAAAACTCTTATTCATTTGCATGTTTAAGTTACAGTTGTACATTTTAATTGATACAAACATTGTTAGGTTAATTGAAATGGGCTCAATTCTACTTGTAGTTCTAAGTTTCTTTAAATGAGTAATGTGCGTCTAAATTTTTAACCACCTGTAGTACAATGAAATGAATTTTATTATGTTACAACGGGAACACTTAAGTTAAGTTGTGTTGCGTTAAGCAAAATTTGGTTAGGTTCTGTTTAGTTAGATTCATTTGTAGGTTAAGATCGAGTTAACCTATTAAATATAGCACACATTTAACACTGAGAACTGTACGCTTAGATAGCTAGACGGGTGGTTGAATGTTATTCGGCTAGGTTAGGTTAGGTTTTGTTAGATTAGGATAGGTTAAACCTCTATGTAGGTTAAGCCGAAGCTGAATGAAACGGTACCGCAAACACAACGGGACAACACAATGAGTTTAATTGTGTTACGTGAAGTTAAGTTAGGTTTTTTTAGGTTAGGATAAATTTGACCTCTTTGCAGGTTAAGCCCAAGCTGATTCAAACGCTACCGCAAACACAACGGGACAACACAATCATTTTAATTGTGTTTCGTGAGGTTAGGTTAGGCTAGGTTAGATTTATTTCTAGGTTAGGCTCGAGTTGACCCATTCGATATAGCACACATTTGCTACTGGGAAAATATGCTTCCAGAGCTTTACGTGTAGCTCAATAAATTTCTGTTAATTCAGGTTAGGTGAGGTCAGGTTCTGTTGGGTAAAGTTATGTTAAATAAGTTAATATCAGACAAGGGTTGATCCTTCTCAGTTGTCGACATGTTTTTGAACTGAAAATTTGCATCACTGGCATTATTTTGAAATTTATTTGCCTCAGTGCATGATTTTTCGCCATTTTTTGAGGTTATGGCTCAACCATGACGTGATAGGTGATTTTTAATACCGAATTTGAATTCAGCACTTCAAAATCCATAGGAATACGTGTGTCTTGTTACCAGATCCGCACACTTTTTTTTGTGTGGCTGTGTAATGAATAGCAAGAGCCATTGTTCGCTGCTCTAAAAATAAGGCGAAATAAGGAATAATAAGGCGAAATAAGGAATAAGGCGGCATAAGACACGAGTCGCTGCGCTAAGAGAAGAATAGCGCAAAAGAAAGGCGCACAAGTTAAAATACCTTAAGTGACGTATCAGAGTCTTGATTTAACAAACTATTACTAATTTATACACTGAAATCATTTGAAATAATTAACTAGCTTACTGAATCTTTGAGATACGTGATATCATATTCGAGAGTAAATAGCCCCTCGGTAATTTCGCTTTTGATGTAGGCTTTTCATGGCTGAAGGTTCTGGAACAAAATGGCATAATAGATATTATTTTGATAATCATATTGCTTAACAGACGAACAATTTTTAACAAAAATCGTGTAGAAAATAAAATGAAATTTTGTATTCAGCTTATTTTTAAATTGCCCAATGCAAAACATGTAATAATAATACTATCACACACCCACACACATGCGTGCACTCGGAGAGAATCAATGCAAAAAATTAATTGTTTTATTGTTACTACTATTATTTAATTAACTTAAATAAATAATGCAATTAATTAAATTAGTGTAGAATAATTATTTAATTAAATTAATTGAATCATTAAATTAAATTAACTGAATAATTTAATTTAATTTTTTAAATTAATTAATTGAATTATTTAATTTAATTAATTAAATATTAGTAGTAATAATACAACAATTAATTTTTTGTATTTAATCTCTCCGAGTGCACTGTCTCGATATCTGAGAATGATGAATCTTTGCGAATCAGGGCGTAGAAAATAGTTTGTAAAAAGTAAGCGCCGGTAATGTGGTTATTTGCTAATTTTTGGAAGATTTTTCCTGCGAAAGTGGTTACTAAATTCGACTCTGTGTACAACAATTATTTTATTGAATTCTTTATTTAAATTAATTGAATTATTAATCCTAGACTGGTAAACTGAGCTGGTTCATCCTCTAATGGTAAACTGGGGTTCCGCTACACCCCAAACTTGTAACGTGGCACAATGCTTTCTATGTGCAGTAAAACAACTTTAATATAACGCATTTTCTTAGTTTTTTAGTGTAAAAAAATGCTAATAATAATAATCGCTTAGTTTTTTAAAAATGTTGAATAATTTGGTAAATATGAAAAAAGAAAACCCTGAAAATTGACTTTTTTACAGAAAATAACATATTTTTTCAACAAATTGACCAATTTCAAAAATTAATACGAGATTTAAACAAAAATAATCGCGCTTTAAGGCTTTATTTGAACATCCGAATTAGAGGAAATTTGAGAAATCTGACAAAAGGTGAAAATCATAAAAGTAGTAGTAAAATTGATTATTAAAAATTCAGATTTATTATAAATAATGAAAAATGTTATAAATATTCAAAAATAAGCAAATAATGATAAAAACATGCATGTTTAATCTACAGAGGAGCAATTAGAGCACAGGACGGCCCTGTGCTCCTCACAAACTGCATGATGACACCGTTCCCAGAACGTTTTTGTTTTTCTGTCCGCAACTCGAGGATACAGAACACATCGCTCCTATTTTTTGTCTGTTTGAGCGCTTATTGGAGCTTACTGATAGGTGGTCCAGCAGCAGTCGCATATTCAATCTTTAAAGAAATGTATAAATGTAAATAGAAATCAAGAGATCGAAAGATTCAAAGAAACAAGAAAAATATATCTTACATCTGATTCTTCTTGATCACCAGCAGCAAAATTTGGTTCGAATGCTGGATGCTCGGCGTCCTCCTCCTATTTCGTGTCCGTAAACGTTTCCTCGTTATCAGTTTCTTCATCTGACGGTTGATCAAGTGCCAAAATTCGCTCTCTGTGGTTCAAATTTTCTGTTATTATAGTCAGGCTGCGTAATTGGTAGCGAGAAGCCATTTTCTGAAGAAAATTTGATCCTTACTACTTATAATGATTTTTAACGATTATATATATATAAAGAAATATATTTTTAAACTTTTAAGTTACAAATTCATGTTTAAAATGTCCAAATGAAATCGTTGTACTATCCGACTAAAATTTACTATAGCTCATTTTTTGCTATTTTTATATGAAAAAAATTTTTACACTGAGGACTCTTAAATTAATGCTTAAAACATCTATTTAAACAGCGCAATCCGACATGATATTCACTGCTGCACAAAATTCACAACAAACACTAACGCGTTCGCTCGTTGAATGAGGTTGACTGCCAAATAGTTGAAGTGAATTATTGTTACGGTCCTAGACCAACCTGCCAGTTTACCAGTCTAGGGTTAAATTGAATTAATTGAATCATTTAACTTCAATTATTGAATTATTTAATTTAATTAAATGAATTCTTGAATTTAACTAATTAAATGAATTCTTGAATTTAACTAATTAAATAATAGTAGTAATAAATATAGTAAGATGTACAAAATGATATACTTCAAACCAAGAAAAAGACCAATGATGTTGTGAAGATCCTTTATTCCATCAATAAAAAGTTGCCGACGTTTCGAGAGTCAATTGCTCTCCCCATCAGGAAAAATCATCAATCCAATGTCAAAATTTTTTTTTAAACTCCTTATATTTAAGAAAAAGTCAAAATTATTGATTGTTAATACATGTTTTTATCGTTCTCATCTGAATTAGTTCTGTGAAAATAAAAACAAAATAAAATTGGAGCTAATTTAGAAATGTTAAATGTATAACGAAACATATACGAAAGTCAAAGTGAAAAAGATAACAAATTGTTTACCTGTAGTTTTGGTGTTATCATATTTGCTAAATAACATATTTAAAATAAAAAGGATCACAATAAAGTTATTATACATTTTAAAAAAGTTTTGAAATTTTTTTAAATTTAAATTTAAAAGAGGAAACAGAACGTGCGTTCTGCTTCATATTAAAGGCTAACTTCGAGTGAGAGAGGTAAAAACATGAATTACCTGAGACTTTAAAAGAACAATTTCGGAGTAAAGGTAAAAGATATAGGGTTCCTTAAATTCAATAAAATAGACATTGTATATAGTCGAAGCGTAGAAGGAAAAGTCGAAGTAACATTTGATAATAATATACAAATTTTTTATAAATTATGATGTACAAAAAAAATTATACCATTAGTAATGAATTATTAATAACAAAAAAGTATAAAATACATTAGAAATTTAATTAATGAGTCTAATATAACGCTGTATACATGACGAAAATTATTAAGGTCAGTTAATACATTTAAGCAATTGTCACCTTCTCTCTTAATAAAAAAAATTTCAGCTGCAAATCTTTTAAACTTATTAGGTTCATGGTGTAAAACCAAAACATATTCCCAATCAAACTGATGACCAGTTATTACAGCTGTCAGTCGCTTTGGTCTTCATTCGTATATTTTTGTTAACCACTTTACCATTTTCAATAAAATACATGAATAGCTTTGCACACAAGAAATTTATTTTCCACCAAGACTAATTTTCTATACAAAAAAATTAATATCTAATCATAGTTAAATTTTCGACGAAAAATATTAATTTTCTTGTAATTAAAAAGCATTAATTACACAGCCACACAAAAAAAGTGTGCAGATCTGGTAACAAGACACACGTATTCCTATGGATTTTGGGGCGCTGAATTCAAATTCGGTATCGAAAATCACCCATCACGTCATGGTTGAGCCATAACCTCAAAAAATGATGAAAAATCATGCACTGAGGCAAATAAATTTCAAAATAATGCCAGTCATGCAAATTTTCACTTTAAAAACATGTCGACAACTGTGAAGGATCAACCCTTGCCTGATATCAACTTATTTAACATAATTTTATCAAACAGAACCTGACCTCACTCAACCTCAATTAACAGAAATTTATTGAACTACACGTAAAGCTTTGGAAGCATATTTTCCAGTAGCAAATGTGTGCTACATCGAATGGGTCAACTCGAGCCGAACCTAGAAATAAATCGAACCTAGCCTAACTTAACCCAACCTAACCTCACGAAACACAATTAAACTGATTATGTTGTCCCGTTGTGTATGCGGTACCGTTTCATTCAGCTTCGGCTTAACCTACATAGAGGTTTAATCTATCCTAACCTAACAAAACCTGACCTAACCTAACCGATTACGCTGGCAACCCTGTTCTTGCGCACTTCATATTTTGACATTAATAGCAGTAAATGTCTGGAGTTTCGTAAACGCTTGTTGCTAGCATTATTCGCCTGTGTCTGTAACCAGGGCACCTCCACGTGGTGACGGTGGGCAACGGATCCACATTGGCTGAGTCCCTGGATAAACGGCGTCCATGCCGTCATGGCAGACACAGGTAAAAAGTGTATTACGACGCAGGGAAAAATCCCAGTATCGGCGTCTGGTCAGGATGGGAAAGCGGGCTCTCCGACGTCGTCATGATGCAACCGTAGCTCTTCTTCAATGGATCACTTGGTTGGTGTAGAGTCTCATGCTACAAGGAAAAAAACCGCGAGCATTTCTCAATCGCATGCTTGCAAGAATAGCTCAGATTCATTCTGTTACATTTGCAGTAAATATGAAGTGAGCAGTTTGCGAAAATCAATCGACGAGGAAGTGAAAAATCTTTACGAAAAGTGTTTTGACCGTAAATTGCTGCACCAGGAAACAAAATGGGTTCCTCACGTCATTTGCAATTCCTGCAGACTTATGTTGTATCGTCTAAAAAATTCAAGCAACGAAAAGTACCGCAGGTACTCTACACCAACCACATGGAAAAAACCCGTTATTGTGAAGGACTGCTACTTTTGCATGAATTCCGTCAAAGGGTTCAAGGCCAAAAATAAAAATAACATTTCGTACATTAATGTGTGCACAGTCACAAGAGCAATTGAAATCAATAAAAATGCACGCCAGACTGATTTAAGCGCTTTAGAAGATGATAGAATGGAAGTTGAAAGTCAACGTCATGGAGACGGTAGTGAAACCAGTGATCGAACAGAAAATAGTTCTGATGATTCCGATGAAAATGACGAAAAAGATTACGAATATGGCGTGCATAAAATGAAATTGAAGGTTCCAATATTAGTGTGTCAACTAGAACTGAATGATTTTATTAGAGATCTTGGATTACCGAAAGACGGCGCTGAATTTGCCGCTTCATTTTTAAAAAGAAGAAATCTTCTAGAGCCAAAGACAAAAGTTTCATTCTATCGCGACAAGGACAAAGAATTCAGAAAGTTTTTCGTTAAAGACGAAGAGACGTCTTTAGAGTACTGCACTGACGTTAACGGACTAATGAACCACTTGAAGAAAAATGTGTACAGAGACGAAGAATGGCGACTTTTCACTGATTCGTCAAAACGCAGCATTAGGGGTGTTTTACTGCATAACACGAATACTTACGCTCCTATCCCTATAGCTCACTCAACGGTCATCAAAGAAGAATATAACAATGTTAAAATGCTTCTTGAAAAAGTTAATTACACGAATCACAAATGGCAAATATGTGGTGATCTCAAAATCATAACAATGATATTAGGCCAACAATCGGGTTTCACGAGATAGCCATGCTTTATATGCCGATGGAATAGCAGAGATCGAGCCAATCATTACAGCAAAAAACATTTGCCGTTAAGAGATTCATTCAAACCTGGTTCTTATAATATCATCAACCAAAGCCTCGTTGATCCAGCAAAAATTTACGACCATCCCTCCACATAAAGCTTGGGCTCATGAAGCAATTTGTCAAGGCGTTAGACAAAGATGGACAGTGCTATAAGTATATATCCCTTAAATTCCCTAATTTTTCAGACGCTAAATTGAAAGAAGGAGTCTTTGATGGACCAAATATTCGAATATTGACAAGAGATACTAATTTCGTGAGCCACATGACGAAAATTGAAATAGACGCTTGGGAGGTCAGATTTTGTTGGGTATAGTTATGTTAAATAAGTTGATATCAGGCAAGGGTTGATCCTTCACATTTGTCTACATGTTTTTGAAGTGAAAATTTGCATCACTGGCATTATTTTGAAATTTATTTGCCTCACTGCATGATTTTTCGTCATTTTTTGAGGTTATGGCTCAACCATGACGTGATGGGTGATTTTTGATACCAAATTTGAATTGAGCGCCTCAAAATCCATAGGAATAGGTGTGTCTTGTTACCAGATCCGCACACTTTTTTTGTGTGGCTGTGTTATTAAACAAAAACAAAAAGAATTTTCTACAAAATAGTTCTAAGCTTGTATCAATATATACTAATAAAGCGCTTGAAGTCAGAGATTGACTTGAAGCTCACACAAAAAAAAGTCAGTTACACAATTTACTTCATAACATTTGGCGATCCTGCCAGGATCAGCTTTTCGACTTCTCCGATTTTACGAAATCATTACAGAGATTTCAGATGAAACTGATCCGCAACGACACCTGGAAATAGGAAAAAGAAATTTTACGAAATTCATTAGACGCTAGAGCTCCGGTATTATTCTACGGATAATCCCGTTAACCAGAAGCAGTAAGAAGAACGGAGTAACACTCGAAGTAACAAATTCCATACTACGTAAACTCAACATTCCAAAACTTCAGCACGAGGCCCGCAATCAGGCGGAAGAGACATCTGACTAGCAGCAGTCTAGCAGCAAGGAATCCAGGATAGCTACAGCTCTAGCAGCCGACACGTCAGCAGTCAGAACGCCCACAGACAGAAGAAAGAAGAATCAAACCAAAAACAAGTAAAACGCCAGCAGATATGTCAGCAGGCCGATCACCGCTTCAGATAGTCGACATCGCAGATTCACGGACCTCGACAAGACTTTTGTAAAAGCGAATCACTGTAAGTTTTGACTTAGCACATAAGTAGGTACAAGTCGTAAAAGCTAATCTTGAAGAGTGTAAGTCCTCCTTGCTGTCTGCGGAAGGTGACGAATGCGAAACTGAAAATAAATAGTTTAACATTCGGCGAGGCAAAGTTTCAAGATTAGGGTAAGGTATACTCCTGGTGCTCCAGAGCAGAGCCTTTCCTTAAAAAAAAATACTTTGGAATCAGAGAAATTTTATTAGACGATATCCTTGCATTACACTGTACTAAAGGACTTAAAGTCCAACGGAAGCACATTCCCAGACACATATTAGATAACAAAAGCGAGATAAGCCTTTACGCTGGCATACGCTACGTATAGAGATAAAACCAGTGCAGCGTACAGCACAGCCGATACTGACACCACTTCTGACTCATTATCGCGCGACTTTTTAACTTTATTCCACATAGCAATGACCTTCCCCAACAACTCTCCAGCTGAGTCGAGAGCAACATCGCCGACCTATATAGCATCCGATTCTTTTTTAAACCTGGATCCCATTCAGCAATTACGATTGGAAATGCGAGAATAAAAACTCGAGAATACCAGAATGGAGGAAGAACTTAGCACACTTAATGAAGATAATCACAGCAGGAGAAGAGAAATTAAGCACATAGCAAGAAACTCAGCATTCATCACGGATGACGATTCAGATTCCGAAAATTTAAAAAATAAAATGTCTGGAATAGGAGTAAAATAACAACCCTTACGACCTAATAACTTTCCTGCGCCAGAAAACAGACAGAAACCAGCACCCACGAATCCACAACTGCTAAGGAGTATGGCAACAGAACCACCTAATGAACTGCAAATTGGAACAGCTCCTGCAATCACTTCCTTCTCACCAGCGAAGGATATGATTAGAACAATAAAAATACTGAATGGAACTAATGATGCTCGATTGAACTGTGTCGAGCTAAATTGGACACAATTAGCAGGGTGGAAACACCGTACAAACTTTTAGCCAATTGTTCAGAGCCGCTTATAACAAAGTATACGCGGTACAGGCAGAGTATCCATCTGGGACGGAAAGGAAAATGGCTCTAAAAATAGAAGAAAACAGCGCAATTAAAAGATTTGTAATGAATTTAAGGGATGATATATCATCACAAGTTAGACCCATGAGACCCGCGACTCTGACTAAAGCACTCCAGGAAGCCCTAGAAGCAGAGGCTTGGCAAAGAGAAATAAATAAAGATAGGATACTAAGACAAAGACAACTGCCTAGACAAAACCAAGTGCCTAGACAGCCATTGAAATTTCAACCTCGACCTACAGTATTAAGGCCTTCGGCTAACACGACACCGAATCAGCCCAAGGTACCCAACGCGAACCTCCCGCTAGCCGAAAGATCTAAAATGAGTTGCCATAAGTGCGGCAAAATCGGACATTTCGCCTCCCAATGTTATAGTAAACAGCAGGGTTTTCACCCAGACTCAACACAAAATCGACCCCCACAAATAAAGATAATTCAGGAAAATCAAGAAGAATATTTAGAACAAGTGGAAATGACAGAAGAAGAGATAGCAGAGCAGAACCAATACGAAGAACAAGCAGAGTATCAAAACTTTGCGGAAGACTACAATCAATCCATGGAAAACGAAGAGACGGAACAATTTACAGACTATTAGTAGATACCGGAGCAGCCATCAATTTAATTAAACGAAACTTTCTACAACCAGACCAAAAAACATTCAAATACAACAAAAAATTTTCCATGGGAGATGACCATCATTAATCATCAGAAGCAACATACCTAATCTACTGGAGAAGAAAACAATTGTTCCATGTAATAGAAGACAATTTCCCTTTGATAGAAGATGGTATAATAGGTTTACCTTTTTTCCACAAATATCCAAGGTATGCCGTAACTCGAAATTACCTAGTTATTGAGAAATACAAACTACCACTACATTTCAAAGGTGATTACATATCCGGAAACACAACTAAAATTTGCAAAATAACGATGGAAGCTGAGGAAGACCAAACAGTATAGATAGAAAGACAAAAAGAGGTCCCCGATGGTATATACACTATTTCTAATAAAGAGCTAATCATACCATACCATAATTATGAAAAAACACCAGCCAAAATCCCTCAAACAATTCCATTTGAAAGAATAGCATCTATAAAAACACGGGTCGTAGTTTCAGAACAAAAAGGGGATGATAGCACTAATAATTCTACCCATCATCATTACATATAACGCATTAAGAAACTGCAAGATAAATTGAGCCTAAACCACATAGAACCAGAAATCAAAGAACAAGTAAAGAAAATCCTACTACAATACGCAGACGTATTCACGTTAGAAGGAGACCCCTTACCGTGCACCGATTTAACGGAACATGAAATCATCCTTAACACAAAAAAGGGAGGAAAGCTTAGAATGGTAATAGACTACCGACAGATAAATAAGGATACGGATCAAGACGCTTACCCCTTACCGGTTATAGACGATATATTGGACCAACTCGGATCAGCAAAGTTTTTCTCAGCATTCGACATGAGTGCAGGGTTCCACCAAATACCTTGAGTATAATACTTTGAGTATAATAGGCTACCGTTTGGTTTAAAGAACAGTCCAGCAACTTTCCAAAGAATAATGGACAACGCATTTAGAGGCCTGATAGGAAAAGTTTGTTTTGTATACATCGACGACATTGTAGTATTCGGCAAAACGTTAAAACAGCAAAACGATAACCTGGTAAAAGTATTAGACAGAGTAAAACAACTAGGCTTAAAATTAGAACCATCAAAGTGTGAATATTTAAGACCAGAATTAGAATACCTGGGCCACCTCATCACAGCAGAAGGAGTGAAACCGAACCCCGTAAAAATCCAAGCTATCAAAGAATTTAAACAACTAAAAACACCCAAACATGTTCAATCATTCCTCGGACTAGCAGGGTATTATAGGAAATTTATAAAGAACTCCGCGATAGCCAGATCACTGACGAAACTAACAAAAAAAAGAGACAATATTCGACTGGACACCCCGATGCCAAGAAGCATTTGAAATCTCAAAAAATGCCCTGACAAAGGAACCCGTACTGAAATTTCCGAATTTTGAAGAAAAATTAACATTGACCACGAATGCATCAAACCAAGGCCTCGGCGCAGTGCTCTCCCAAAATGGACACTCCTGCCTATTTATAAGTAGAACCTTCAACAAGGCAAAAGAAAATTACAGCACCTCATAGAAAGAACTCCTCGCAATAGTGTGGGCCATGAAAAGACTTCGACAGTACCTGTTACGAAAGAAATTTACGATTCGAACAGATCACAAGGCACTCATCTGGCTACATAATGTTAAAGATCCTAGCTCAAGATGGCTCAGATGAAGGCTGCGTCTCGAAGAGTACATATACATATATGAAATCGAATATGTAAAAGGAAAAGAAAATAAAGTGGCTGACTGCCTCTCAAGATTATTTCCTCTACAGAGTAGCGATCTCTTACAACAAGCATTAGAAGGAATAGACATAACTCCCACCTCTGACAAAAATGGACATCTCGACACGGAAATCTTGGGTACCCCAATTAAAGGTCCCACAATCACTAAAGAAGAAATACTAAGAGACAGAGTAATAATCAAAAAACAAGATCAACC
>NC_046665.1:30191022-30197764 GCF_010883055.1 Belonocnema kinseyi | reverse complement strand
AGACAATAAACAAAAAACTCACATTGATCACATTAATTTTCGGGGACCCACTTTTCACACCAATAGAAAAAGAAATAATACAAGAAATGGTAGAATATTTATTCAACCTCTACCCAAACCATAGCTTTCACATGTGCTTTAATAACACCCGTGAATTAACAATGGAGGAGAAAACGAACATTATTAAAGAAGCACATGCCGAACACTTCGGAGAGAGAAATACAATAGATAAAGCCTGAAAACTAGGACAGTGGGTAGGAATGGACGACGATATCAAGAAATTTCGGGAAACATGTCCCATTTGTCAGCTACAAAAACGACCAGAATCCGAAACCAGGCCGAAGCTATAATACCAGATATCACATTAGCACCCAATGACAAAATTGCCCTATACATATTTGGCCCATTTCCTGAAACAACGAAAGGAAATAAATACATCTTGAGCCTAAAAGATCGATTAACCCGTTATACCGTATTGATACCAATGGCGAACGAAACCACTAGCTCAATAATTGAAGGATTACTTGATCACTATATCTACATCTTCTGAGCACCCAAAACAATATTTACAGGCCAAGGCCAAAACTTTCTGTCCGAAATGATGCAGCAATTTAAAGAAGCCCTAAAAATAACACATGTTAAAACCACTGCATTCGACCCACAGTTTAACAGTAACATTGAAATAATGCACTCAACCTTGGGAAATTTAATCAAAACAAGCATCTTCAAACGCAACAATGAATGGGATGATAACCTAAAATTCATCAATTTTGCCATCAATACCATGAGAAACCAAACAACGGGCCTAACACCCTTTGAAATCATGTTTGGGAGAGAAGCCAACATTCCATCCTCAATCACCCACTCACCAACGCTAACGTACCCCGAACTCATTAGAAAGTGGAAAAGGAAACATGAAGAACACCTGAGAAAAGCTCGAGAAAGAATAGAAATTGAAACCGAAAAAAACAAAGAAAAGACTCGATGAAAACATAGTACACAAGCATCCCCTATACAAAAGTGGAGACACCGTCAAAATATTTAATAACACAAAACAGAACAATTTGGACCATTCATGGAAAGGACCATTTGAAGCAATAGACTATCTAGACAATAACAACTTAAGAATTAGAAACAAGGATAAAATAATTAGAATCCATATAAACCAAGTAATGCCTTATTTTTCAGCCGATGACACCCACTTGGACCCTCCTGCTAGTACTAGCACCAATGATCAGTGCTAACTACACTCTTGAAAGAATAGAAGGAAACGTGTACATCGAGGATATCTCCAAGGTACACCTATTTCACGAAAAATAGAAGATGGTAATAGGTACTAATATGACTTCGACCGAAAGCCGAATTAAAACTATCGACAACACCATCACTACGGCAGAACTAGCTTGCAACAAACAATGCACACCAAAATATGAAATCCAATTGGCTAAGAGCCGCTACAATAGACTAATTAGAAAAAATAGTACCCTACAAAAATTATTAGGTAAAGAACGTCAAAAAAGAGGATTAGTTAATTTTGTGGGAGATATATCTAAAACTTTGTTTAGAACATTGAGAGAATCAGACATGAAACATATTAACAATGAATTTGATACAATTTATAAGGATAACAAAAATGTAGCTAGCATCCTCTCAATTCACACAAAAATAATTAAATTAATCCTAGACTCATCGTCAACTGACCATAAATAGATAGCTGCCCATGAGAATGCCGAAAGAAAGTTTATAAAAAATATCGCTTACGGTTTGAACACTGTAACGAAGGATAGTTTTGTCAACTCCAAATTACTACACGCAACAATATTATTGGACGAAACAAACGAGGACATCCAAACAGCAATCAACGCCATAAATGACGGAAAGCACGGGATAGTACATCCCCAAACCTTAACGCCAAAAATGCTGAAAGAACCAATTAAAGAATTTGAGACAACACAACATATACGTTACCATTTCGACAATAAAGAAGAAAATTACCAGCATATTATAGACATCAGCACCCTCTCCGTAGCAATGACTTAAGGTCTTTTTACATATATATTCGAGATACCATTAATTGAGAAAGAAGAAGGTTCCTTGCAATGAAAAGTTCCCATCCCGGTCCAAGTAAATAAAATCCACATATCAATCATCCTCGACCATGACATGATCATTAAATACCGAGACTCTTACGTACCAACCGACAGACAGACTATCGACAAATGCAAACAGATAGATATATACAAAATATGTAAAAGAAACCAGCCTTATGTAAAATTAATGGATAGCGAATCTTGCGAAGCCAGCCTATTTAAAAGATACGCGGAGAATAAATGTAACCAATCACCTTAGCTGTTACACAGAGAAACTTTCATACATATAATGAATGGTTATATTATAGTACCCTCGAAACCATTAGAATTAGACATAGAGTCAATAAGAACTGAAAAAATTACCGAACCACAAAAAATTACAGGATTTGGATGCAATATGTATAACAGCTACGATATTCTAGAATTAGAAAAATCATACGAAACTCATTCGACGCAATGGCTAAATGTAACATACGATATAAAATTTGACCAGAAAGACATGGACAATTTAGAACAAAGATTAGTGCAACTTCCTAAACAAATATCACACGAAGAACTTAAGCAAGCCAGAATTAGCCTAGACGACACCGAAAGTATTTTAGAAACTATCGCTATTTACAGAAGACTTCAAAACTGGAAGGAAACCAGTTTGGAATGGTTACAATATTTAGGTTACGCCGCTTTAGCAATAACAACTCTCTATATTCTGCCTAAATTAGGAATACTTGAATGCATAAAGGGATGTTTGCATAAAACATTCGAATTATTTTGTAATAGAAGTAAAGTAATCAACCAACCCCATATTGTAACATACCAAACCCAATCATCTCCCCAACCAGCTCCCAAATCAATGTTAAAACATGAAACTGCGTGCATGGTTAAAAAGACTAAGCCTTTAAAGATAAGAAACAAAACTTAGAGACCAAGTTCAGTCTAAAAAGGGGATTGTTAAGCACAGATATTTACCCCCACTATACGTCTAATTAGCCTATATAAAGCGCTACCTCAAGCCGAGGAGCCAGTTCTAAGCTTGTATCAATATATACTAATAAAGCGCTTGAAGTCAGAGATTGACTTCTATCAGGACATGCCAAAAGAAAAATCAAAATTTACAATAGAAATAATTTTACCGACATTTTTCTTTCATTTTTCGGTTTAAACTAGCAGCAATAAAGTTATTCCGGATCAATACTCAATACTTGATATATTGACCGGAAAACACTATTAGATGGGTGGAGGGGGATGGTACAGGTTACTATTACCACTTACTTTTTTAAACAAAGAAAATATTCAAAATAGCAGAAAGCAGGAGCCAAGCACATAAAATAGTAGTAATAATCAATTCACCGAGCGAAAGCGGAAGCAGGAAAAACAGGTTAGAGTCTGCAGTCACTGTCTCCGTGTCATTAACTATATTCAGTTCCCCTGTTATCTCTCACTCCGATTTTTTTATGTCAACTTGTGACAGGCCTCTATGTTGGGCGTTATTTAATAACGGGTTTTCCCATTTTTGGGTGCACTACGGTTAACCCCGACCTGGCCCAGGGGTGGCCCAGGCTAGGAAAACTCGCTATAGATTAATTTAACCTCAATAATTTTTTTATTATCATTGACCTGCCCGTTGTCCTAATGTCGGCCCCTACCGGATATCCGCGTTCTTGAGTTGCGCTCTTCCCACTCACGAACAACCCTCAAGGTTCGTTACTATTATTTATCGGGCGCCAGATAGAGTCACCCCTATCCGAACCCCGTCAAAACAAACATTCGAACACTATTGGCAGGTCTGCCAGCTCACGTAACTAAAGATAAGAGACAGAGGGAGTGGACTCACGGACGTGAGAGAGAAAACTATAACTTATCTATTGCAAATCAAAGAGAAATGAGCAAAGTTACCCTCCATTTATTAGTTTGACACTTCTTTGGTTTCAAACACGTTGAGAATTAATAATTTTAAACTTACTTTTACCTAACCCTCAGACACAGTAGCTACACGCCCATAAGGAACCCTGCTCGACTAACCTCTTACCTGTCTGTCGTTGACCCCCGCGTGTGGCCACGACGCCATGCCGCGTTTCGTCTCCTGCCTCTTTTATTTTATTAATTTTTGGAGACGCTCGACCAGCCAGTGGAGGTTAGGACACACGAGCGTCGTCAGCCGTATTCCCGCTCATATGTCCCACTGCGGTACCAAAGAAAGCTATTCAGAGGACTAAAAGGACTTTTAACTGACTGTACAGATAGTGCACCAACTCCACCTTCTTCTTAAATTTCAGCGTGGACGAAATTGCCCTCGAAAACCGCTTGCCGGAACCCTTTCAGCCACAGAACACAAAACTGACTTTCTGTTGCTTTCTTCTCCCGCTTCCTTCCTCTCATCTCCGTATGTTTTTGCGTCAAGCGCGCAGATAGGTGCAATCGAGTGGGGAAGACCTGCTTAGCTATGTCGACCAATGTGCGCTCTCGTACCTCCTCGGCATCTGATTAGTTTATAGTTGCGTTGACAGGGAAGGATCGTCTCGTTCCGTCGTGATACAGGGTTGGTTGAGTGACTTACGTATCACTTTCAGTGCTCTTAGCCGTGCTTAACAACCTGGTGTTGCAGGGTTAGTCCGGTCGGTCGTGATAGTGTGCCACACAAACCTGGTCGCTGCGTCTAGTGGCGCTAGGATGCCGTGCTAGTAAAGGAACATAGCCGCAAAAGTGGTCTCCCCTCCTAGTCATCGGAACGTCGTTGTTGGCTTATACTGTGATCGGACGGTGCTGCCCCCCTTGACCGGCGCTAGATTGACCTGTCAAATTTTCCAGTTTGACAGATTCAATGTTTGCTTTCTCTGGAAGGAAAACTAGCTTTGCCACCCGATCCCTAGTTTAGGGTTCTTATGAGCTTCTGGTAATTCTTATAATTATTCTATGATACAATCTAATTCAAATGTTTAAACTGATGTTAATAGCCTAAGTTCGGTTCTGGGTTCAAAGTGTTTACTATTTTTCGCGTTATTTTCCAGTACGGTTTTGGGTTCAGCGAGATACCGGAAAGTTTCACACTTTCTTTTCCTTTTCTTGTCTTATTTTTACATACAAAATCAAAAATTAATATATCAATAAATATATATATATATCCCCTAAGCGGAGGTGTGAAAACCGTGCCGAAAGCTGAATGGCACCTGGGTGAGGTATCTAGAACGGCGACTCTGGGATACCGGGCGACCCCTCAGAGTACGCAGCCTTATCCTTGCATGCGAGGCTCTACAAGGATGGACGAACCCCTTTCCCTAGCTTCTCGTGGTAACAACAATGACAACACCTAACATAGTTGTAGTAACTGCGGTTCAAAACAACAGAAGGCGGAGAAACATCAACACCAAGGTTTCTCTCAAGCCTAAAAATCTAGCTGAAATGGATGACGAACTTCGTGGACATTTTTCCGGAGAATCCGACCTCCAGGCTACCAATTATTGGGTGTATAATTCAGCGAGAGCTTTAGCCGATGCAAACCGTAAAATAAAACCAACGTTTGATCACAAGACCAAGAGACGAATGCATCAACTTGCCATAAAGATAGGCTGGGCAAGACAGTACGCGTCTCGCATTCAGTGTGTGATTGACCACATTACATCTGGCAGGAATTTTACCTCCAAGGTTTGAAAGTTCGCGTGGGAACTCCGGACCCGTTATCACACACTCAACAAGTCAAAGCTGCTGACCATCAGGAAGCATATTGTTGAGAGAATACGGATACTATCTGACGCTAAGAGAAGTCTAGAGCGGAGGGAGAGGTGGGTCAGAGAAAATCAACAGTTCCTCTCTGACCCATCTCGACTCCTCCAAGAACCTCCAGGTACTGTCGAACACCCGCCCAAACCAAAGGAGATCGAAGTATTTTGGAGAGAAGTCTACGAAGTGTAGCATAGACTGGACGAAGACTCAGAAAATATAAATAGCTTCAAGGAGCTATGTGATGCCCTCATAACACCTGATGAAGAATGCGCACCCATCACTACCGAGCAGGTGAAAAAAGTATTAAGAGGGATGAAGTACTTTCACCTCATATTTAAAGTCGGAAGAGCCAAATTCGTAGTGGTTGTTGAAAGGCCGCACAATACTCCTGCCGAAAATAGGCAACTTAGCTGACCCGATGAATTACCGGCCAATCATTTGTTTGAACACACTGTATAAGATATTCACAGCTATCCTAAATGATAGGATTGTTCAGGCAATTGAACCTGCGTGGCAAGAAATGTATGAACAACGAGGCTCAAAGAAAGGCGTAGTGGGATGTCGGGAGAACCTGCTCATCCATAGATGTGTCTGCAAAGATGCAGCATTCTACCAGCGTGACCTATCGAAGGCCTGGATTGATTATCGGAAAGCTTTCGATTCGACCTCCCATAGACTTATCATCTGTCTTTTGGAAATCTTAAAAGTTCATCTGGAAATAATTATGTGTATAGAGAGATTGATGCCATTTTGGAAAACCAGATTTACTATGTTATCTGAAAAAAAATCATGTGACAACTAACAAGGTCACCATTCAGAGAGGTGTCTTTCAGGGCGAGGAACGAAGTATCTGCAACGAACATCCTTGCCGTCCCGGTACTACTCTATTCATTTGGAGTAGTTCCATGGACGAAGAACGAGCTCAGATCTCTTGA